>NW_028227335.1:359043-514772 GCF_978045245.1 Mus caroli | reverse complement strand
ACTTGGAATAAGATGAGACACCATGAAAAAGTCAAAAAATGAGAAAATTTCACTGTAGGACTTGGAATAAGATGAGAAACCCTGAAAAAGTTGAAAAATGAGAAAATCACAATGTAGAAGATGGAATATGGTGAGCAATCCTGAAAAGGTCAAAAAATGAGAAAATCACACTGTAGGACCTGGAATATGGTGAGAAACTCTGAAAAAGTCGAAAAAAGAGAAAATCACACTCTAGGACTTGGAATATGATGAGAAACCCTGAAAAAGTAAAAAAAATGAGAAAATCACACTGTAGTACCTGGAATATGGTGAGCAACCCTGAAAAAGTCTAAAAATGACAAAAACACACTGTAGGAGCTGGAATATGGTGAGAAACCCTAAAAAAGTCCAAAAATAAGAAATTCACACTTGTAGGACTTGCAATATGGTGAGAAACCCTGAAAAAGTCGAAAAATGAGAAAATCACGCAGTAGTACCTGGAATATGGTGAGAAACACTGAAAAAGTCTTAAAATGAGAAAATCACACTGTAGGACCTGGAATATGGTGAGAAACTCTGAAAATGTCGAAAAATAAGAAATTCACACTTGTAGGACCTGCAATATGGTGAGAAACCCTGAAAAAGTCAAAAAATGAGAAAATCACACTGTAGGACTTGGAATAAAATGAGAAACCGTGAAAAAGACAAAAAATGACAAAAGTACACGGTAGGAGATGGAATATGGAAAGAAACCGTTAAAAAGTAGAAAAATGAGATATACACACTTGTAGGACATGCAATATGGTGAGAGACCCTGAAAAACTCTTAAAATGAGAAAATCACACTGTAGTACCTGGAATATGGTGAGAAACCCTGAAAAAGTCCAAAAATAAGAAATTCACACGTGTAGGACCTGCAATATGGTGAGAAACCCTGAAAAAGTCGAAAAATGAGAAAATCACAATGTAGAAGATGGAATATGGTGAGCAATCCTGAAAAAGTCAAAAAATGAGAAAATCACACTGTGGAACCTGGAATATGGTGAGAAACTCTGAAAAAGGCAAAAAATTGGAAAAATCACACTCTAGGACTTGGAATATGATGAGAAACCCTGAAAAAGTCAAAAATGAGAAAATCACACTGTAGTAGCTGGAATATGGTGAGAAACATTGAAAAAGTCTCAAAATGAGAAAATCACACAATTGGACCTGCAATACGGTGAGAAACACTGAAACAGTCGAAAAATAAGAAAATCAAACTTGTAGGACCTGCAATATGGTGAGAAACCCTGAAAAAGTCGAAAAATGAGAAAATCACACTGTAGGACTTGGAATAAGATGAGACACCCTGAAAAAGTCAAAAAATGAGAAAATTTCACTGTAGGACTTGGAATAAGATGAGAAACCCTGAAAAAGTTGAAAAATGAGAAAATCACAATGTAGAAGATGGAATATGGTGAGCAATCCTGAAAAAGTCAAAAAATGAGAAAATCACACTGTGGAACCTGGAATATGGTGAGAAACTCTGAAAAAGGCGAAAAATTGGAAAAATCACACTCGAGGACTTGGAATATGATGAGAAACCCTGAAAAAGTCAAAAATGAGAAAATCAGACTGTAGTAGCTGGAATATGGTGAGAAACATTGAAAAAGTCTCAAAATGAGAAAATCACACAGTTGGACCTGCAATATGGTGAGAAACACTGAAACAGTCGAAAAATAAGAAAATCAAACTTGTAGTACCTGCAATATGGTGAGAAACCCTAAAAAATTCCAAAAATGAGAAAATCAAACTGTAGGATTTAGAATATGATGAGAAACCGTGAAAAAGTCAAAAAATGATTAAAATACACTGTAGAAGCTGGAATATGGTGAGTAAACCCTGAAAAAGTCGAAAAATAAGAAAATCACACTTGTAGAACCTCCAATATGGTGAGAAACCCTGAAAAAGTCGAAAAATGAGAAAATCACACTGTAGGACCTGGAATATGTTGAGAAACCCTGAAAAAGTCTTAAAATGAGAAAATCACACTGTAGGACTTGGAATAAGATGAGAAACCCTAAAAAAGTCGAAAAATGAGAAAAATACACTGAAGGAGTTGGAATATGTTGAGAAACCCTGAAAAAGTCTTAAAATGAGAAAATCACACGGTAGGACCTGGAATATGGTGAGAAACTCTGAAAAAGTCGAAAAAAGAGAAAATCACACTCTAGGACTTGGAATATGATGAGAAACCCTGAAAAAGTCAAAAAATGAGAAAATCACACTGTAGTACCTGGAATAAGGTGAGAAACCCTGAAAAAGTCTAAAAATGAGAAAATCAAACAGTAGGACCTGGAATATGGTGAGAAACCCTGAAAGATCGAAAAATAAGAAAATCAAACTTGAAGTACCTGCAATATGGTGAGAAACCCTGAAAAAGTCAAAAAATGAGAAAATCACAATATAGGACTTGGAATAAGATGAGAAACCGTGAAAAAGACAAAAAATGACAAAAACACACTGTAGGAGCTGGAATATGGTGAGAAACCCTGAAAAAGTCCAAAAATAAGAAATTCACACTTGTAGGACCTGCAATAATGTGAGAAACCCTGAAAAAGTCGAAAAATGAGAAAATCACACTGTAGGACTTGGAATAAGATGAGAAACCGTGAAAAAGAAAAAAAAAATGACAAAAACACACTGTAGGAGCTGGAATATTGTGAGAAACCCTGAAAAAGTTCAAAAATAAGAAATACACACTTATAGGATATGCAATATGGTGAGAGACCCTGAAAAAGTCTTAATATTAGAAAATCACACTGTAGGACTTGGGATATGGTGAGAAACCCTGAAAAACATGAAAAATTAGAAAATCAAACTGTAGGACCCGGAATATGCTGAGAATCCCTGAAAAATTCGAAAAATGCAAAAATCACAGTATAGGACTTGGAATATGATGAGAAACCCTGAAAAAGTCCAAAAATAAGAAATTCACACTTGTAGGACCTGCAATATAGTGAGAAACCCTGAAACAGTCGAAAAATGAGAAAATCACACTGTAGAAGATCGAGTATGGTGAGCAACCCTGAAAAATTCAAAAAATTAGAAAAATCACACTGTAGAACCTGGAATATGTTGAGAAACTCTGAAAAAGTCAAAAAATTAGAAAAATCAGACTGTAGGGCTTGGAATATGATGAGAAACCCTGAAAAAGACGAAAAATGAGAAAAATCACACAATAGGATCTGCAGTATGGTGAGAAACACTGAAACAGTCGAAAAATAAGAAAATCAAACTTGTAGTACCTGCAATATGGTGAGAAACCCTGAAAAATTCCAAAAATGAGAAAATCACACTGTAGGATTTGGAATATGATGAGAAACCGTGAAAAAGTCAAAAATGAGAATAATACACTGTAGGAGCTGGAATATGATGAGAAACCCTGAAAGAGTCGAAAAATAAGAAAACCACACTTGTAGGACCTCCAATATGGTGAAAAACCCTGAAAAAGTCGAAAAATGAGAAAATCACAGTGTAGGACCTGAAATATGGTGAGAAACCCTGAAAAAGTCGAAAAATGAGAAAATCACGCAGTAGGTCCTGAAATTTGGTCAGAAACACTGAAAAAGTGTAAAATAAGAAAATCACACTGTAGTACCTGGAATATGGTGAGAAACCCTGAAAAAGTATTAAAATGAGAAAATCACACTTTAGGACATGGAATGTGGTGAGAAACCTTGAAAAAGTCAAAAATGAGAAAAATCAAACTGTAGTAAAAGGAATATGGTGATAAAATCTGAAAAAGTTGAAAAATTAGAAAAATCACACTCTAGGACTTGGAATAAGATGAGAAACCCTGAAAAAGTCAAAAAATGAGAAAATCACACTGTAGGACTTGGAATATGATGAGAAACCCTGAAAAAGTCAAAAAATGAGAAAATCACACTGTAGGACTTGGAATAAAATAAGAAACCGTGAAAAAGACAAAAAATGACAAAAGTACACGGTAGGAGATGGAATATGGAGAGAAACCGTTAAAAAGTAGAAAAATAAGATATACACACTTGTAGGACATGCAATATTGTGAGAGACCATGAAAAAGTCTTAAAATGAGAAAATCACACTGTAGTACCTGGAATATGGTGAGAAACCCTGAAAAAGTCCAAAAATAAGAAATTCACACGTGTAGGACCTGCAATATGGTGAGAAACCCTGAAAAAGTCGAAAAATGAGAAAATCACACTGTAGGACTTGGAATAAGATGAGACAACCTGAAAAAGTCAGAAAATGAGAAAATTTCACTGTAGGACTTGGAATAAGATGAGAAACCCTGAAAAAGTTGAAAAATGAGAAAATCACAATGTAGAAGATGGAATATGGTGAGCAATCCTGAAAAAGTCAAAAAATGAGAAAATCACACTGTGGAACCTGGAATATGGTGAGAAACTCTGAAAAAGTCGAAAAATTGGAAAAATCACACTCTAGGACTTGGAATATGATGAGAAACCCTGAAAAAGTCAAAAATGAGAAAATCAGACTGTAGTAGCTGGAATATGGTGAGAAACATTGAAAAAGTCTCAAAATGAGAAAATCACACAGTTGGACCTGCAATATGGTGAGAAACACTGAAACAGTCGAAAAATAAGAAAATCAAACTTGTAGTACCTGCAATATGGTGAGAAACCCCTGAAAAATTCCAAAAATGAGAAATTCACACTGTAGGATTTAGAATATGATGAGAAACCGTGAAAAAGTCAAAAAATGAGAAAAATACACTGTAGAAGCTGGAATATGGTGAGTAAACCCTGAAAAAGTCGAAAAATAAGAAAATCACACTTGTAGAACCTCCAATATGGTGAGAAACCCTGAAAAAGTTGAAAAATAAGAAAATCACACTTGTAGAACCTCCAATATGGTGAGAAACCCTGAAAAAGTCTAAAAATGAGAAAATCACACTGTAGGACCTGGAATATGGTGAGAAACCCTGAAAGATCGAAAAATAAGAAAATCAAACTTGTAGTACCTGCAATATGGTGAGAAACCCTGCAAAAGGCAAAAAATGAGAAAATCACAATATAGGACTTGGAATAAGATGAGAAACCGTGAAAAAGACAAAAAATGACAAAAACACACTGTAGGAGCTGGAATATGGTGAGAAACCCTAAAAAAAGTCCAAAAATAAGAAATTCACACTTGTAGGACTTGCAATATGGTGAGAAACCCTGAAAAAGTCGAAAAATGAGAAAATCACGCAGTAGTACCTGGAATATGGTGAGAAACACTGAAAAATTCATACTTGTAGGACCTGCAATATGGTGAGGGCTCAACAATTAACAGCATTGTCTCCTCTTCCAGAGAACCTGGGATCAACTATCAGCCACTATATGGTGGCCCATCTCCAGTTCCCCGGGATCAGACAGACAGACAGACAGAGTTAAGGAACGCAGGCCTGCCTGGACTTTCTTTTTTTCTTATCATTTTTAAAAAATGATTATTTATTTATTTATTTATTTATTTATTTATTTATTTATTTATTAGATATAAGTACATGGTAGCAGTCTTCAGACACTCCAGAAGACGGTGTCAGATTCTGGACAATCTAAATCCCTCTTATGGTCTGCATACAGGTACATAAACACAGCCTCACATATACTTCTAAAAATTTAAGATGGGTGGGGCCACTTTACTGCTCAAAAATTAACAGCATTGTCTCCTCTTCCAGAGAACCTGGGTTCAACTACCAGCAACTATATGGTGGCCCATCTCCAGTTCCAGGGGATCAGACAGACAGACAGACATACAGACAGATAGAGATAAGGATGGCAGGCCTGCCTGGTCTTTCTTTCTTTCTTATCCTTTTTAAGAAATGTTTATTTATTTATTAATGTATATTAGATATAAGTACACTGTAGCTGTCTTCAGACACTGAGGAAGAGGGTGTCAGATTCTGGAGAATCTAAATCCCTCTTATGGACTGCAAATGATGTACATAAGCACAGACTCACAATTACTTCCAAAAATTTAAAAGTGTGTGGGGCCACTGAAAGGGCTCAACAATTAACAGCATTGTCTCCTCTTCCAGAGAACCTGGGATCAACTACCAGCAACTATATAATGGCCCATCTCCAGTTCCAGGGGATCAGACAGACAGACAGACAGACTAGAATGGCAGGTCTGTCTGGTTTTTCATTCTTTCTTATCCTTTTTAAAACATCTTTCTTTCTTTCTTTCTTTCTTTCTTTCTTTCTTTCTTTCTTTCTTTCTTTATTTCTTTCTTTCTTTCTTTCTTTCTTTCTTTCTTTATTAGATATAAGTACACTGTAGATGTCTTCAGACACTCCAGAAGAGGGTATCAGTTTCTGGAGAATCTAAATCCCTCTTATGGTCTGCATACAATGTACATAAACACAGCCTCACATATACTTCTAAAAATTTAAAGTTGGGTGGGGCCACTGAAAGGGCTCAACAATTAACAGCATTGTCTCCTCTTCCAGAGAACCTGGGATCAACTACCAGCAACTATATGGTGGCCCATCTCTAGTTCCAGGGGATCAGACAGACAGACTGACAGACAGAGATAAGGATGGCAGGCATACCTGGTCTTTCTTTCCTTCTTATCCTTTTAAAAAAATGTTTATTTATTTATTTATGTATGTATTTATTAGATATAAGTACACAGTAGCTGTCTTCAGACACTCCAGAAGAGGGTGTCAGATTCTGGAGAATCTAAATCCCTCTTATGGTCTGCATATGATGTATATAAACACAGCCTCACATATACTTCTAAAAATTTAAAGATGGGTGGGGCCACTTAAAGGGCTCAACAAATACCAGCATTGTCTCCTCTTCCAGAGAACCTGGGATCAACTACCAGCAAAAATATGGTGGCGCATCTCCAGTTTCAGGGGATCAGATAGACAGATAGACAAACAGACAAGGAAGGCAGGCCTGCTTGGTTTTTATTTCTTTCTTATCCTTTTTAAAACATGTTTATTTATTTATTTATGTATTTATTAGATATAAGTACACTCTAGCTGTCTTCAGACACTCCAGAAGAGGGTGTCAGATTCTGAAAAATCTAAATCCCTCTTATGGTCTGCATATGATGTACATAAACACAGCCTCACAAATTCTTCTAAAAATTTAAAGATGGGTGGGGCCACTGAAAGGGCTCAAAAATTAACAGCATTGTCTCCTCTTGCAGAGAAACTGGGATCAACTACCAGCAACTATATGGTGGCCCATCTCCAGTTCTAGGGTATCAGACAGACAGACAGATAGACAGAGATAAGGATGGCAGGCCTGCCTGGTCTTTCTTTCTTTCTTTCTTATCCTTTTTTAAAAATGTTTATTTATTTACTTATTTATTTATTTATTTATTTATTAGATATAAGTACACTGTAGTTGTCTTCAGTCACTCCAGAAGAGGGTGTCAGATTCTGGAGAATATAAATCCCTCTTATGGTCTGCATATGATGTACATAAACACAGAGTCACATATAGTTCTAAAAATTTAAAGATGGGTGGGGACCCAGAAAGGGCTCAATAATTAACAGCATTGACTCCTCTTCCAGAGAACCTGGGATCAACAATGAGCAACTATATGGTGGCCCATCTTTCGTTCCAGTGGATCAGACAGACAGACAGACAGACAGAGATAAGGATGGCAGGCCTGCCTGGTCTTTCTTTTTTTCTTATCCTTTTTAAAAAATGTTTATTTATTTATGTATGTATATATTTATTTATTTATTTATGTATTTATTAGATATAAGTACAATGTAGCTGTCTTCAGACACTCCAGAAGAGGGTGTCAGAATCTGGAGAATCTAAATCCCTCGTATGGTCTGCATATGATGTACATAAACACAGCCTCACATATACTTCTAAAAATTTAAAGATGGGTGGGGATACTGAAAGGGCTCAACAACTAACAGCATTGTCTCCTCTTCCAGAGTACCTGGGATCAACTACCAGCAACTATATGGTGGCCCATCTCCAGTTCCAGGGGATCTGACAGATAGAGAGACAAACAGACAGACAGACAGACAAGGTGGCAGGCCTGCCTGGTCTTTCTTTCTTTCTTATCCTTTTTAAAAATGTTTATTAATTTATGTATGTATTTATTAGATAAAAGTACACGGTAGCTGTCTTCAAACACTCCCGAAGAGGGTTTCAGATTCTGGAGAATCTATATCCCTCTTATGATCTGCATATGATGTACATAAACACAGCCTCACATATACCTCTAAAAACTTAAAGATGGGTGGGGCCACTGAAAGGGCTCAACAATTAACAGCATTGTCTCCTCTTCCAGAGAACCTGGGATCAACTACCAGCAATTATATGGTGGCCCATCTCCAGTTCCGGGGATCAGACAGACAGACAGACAGACAAGGATGGCAGGCCTGCCTGGTCTCTCTTTCTTTATTATCCTTTTTAAAAAATGTTTATTTGTTTATTTATGAATTTATTAGATATAATTACACTGTAGCTGTCTTCAGACACTCCAGTAGAGGGTGTCAGATTCTGGAGAATCTAAATCCTTGTTATGGTCTGCATATGATATACATAAACAGAGACTCACATATACTTCTAAAAATTTAAAGATGGGTGGGACCACTGAAAGGGCTCAACAATTAACAGCATTATCTCCTCTCCAGAGAACCTGGGATCAACTACCATCAACTATATGGTGGCCCATCTCCAGTTCCAGGGGATCAGACAGACAGACAGAGAAACAGACAAGGATAAGGATGGCATGCCTGCCTGGTCTTTCTTTCTTTCTTATCCATTTTTAAAAATGTTTATTTATTTATTTATTTATTTATTTTTTTATTTATTTATTTATGTATTTTTTAGATATAAGTACACTGTAGCTGTCTTCAGACACTCCAGTAGAGGGTGTCAGATTCTGGAGAATCTAAATCCCTCTTATGGTCTGCATATGATGTACATAAACACAGCCTCACATATACTTCTAAAAATTTAAAGATGGGTGGGGCCACTGAAAGGGCTCAATAATTAAGTGCATTGTCTCCTCTTCCAGAGAACCTGGGATCAACTACAAGCAACTATATGGTTGCCCATCTCCAGTTCCAGGGGATCAGACAGAGAGACAGACAGACAGACAGAGATAAGGATGGAAGGCCTGCCTGGTCTTCCTTTCTTTCTTATCCTTTTTAAAAAATGTTTATTTATTTATTTATTTATTTATTTATGTATTTATTAGATATAAGTACACTGTAGCTATCTTCAGACACTCCAGAAGAGGGTGTCATATTCTGGAGAATCTAAATCCCTCTTATTGTCTGCATATGATGTACATAAACACAGCCTCACATACACCTCTAAAAATTTAAAGATGAGTGGGGCCACTGAAAGGGCTCAAAAATTAACAGCATTGTCTCCTCTTCCAGAGAACCTGGGATCAACTACCAGCAACTATATGGTGGCCCATCTCCAGTTCCAGGAGATCAGAAAGACAGACAGACAGACAGAGAAAAGGATGGCAGGCCCTGCCTGGTCTTTCTTTTTTTCTTATCATTTTTTTTAAATATTTATTTATTTATTTATTTATTTATTTATTTATTTATTAGACATAAGTACACTGTAGCTGTCTTCAGACACTCCAGAAGAGGGTGTCAGATTCTGGAGAATCTAAATCCCTCTTATAGTCTGCCTATGTTGTACATAAACACAGCCTCACATATACTTCTAAAAATTTAAAGATGGGTGGGGCCACTGAAAGGGCTCAATAATTAAGTGCATTGTCTCCTCTTCCAGAGAACCTGGGATCAACTACAAGCAACTATATGGTTGCCCATCTCCAGTTCCAGGGGATCAGACAGAGAGACAGACAGACAGACAGAGATAAGGATGGAAGGCCTGCCTGGTCTTCCTTTCTTTCTTATCCTTTTTAAAAAATGTTTATTTATTTATTTATTTATTTATTTATGTATTTATTAGATATAAGTACACTGTAGCTATCTTCAGACACTCCAGAAGAGGGTGTCATATTCTGGAGAATCTAAATCCCTCTTATTGTCTGCATATGATGTACATAAACACAGCCTCACATACACCTCTAAAAATTTAAAGATGAGTGGGGCCACTGAAAGGGCTCAAAAATTAACAGCATTGTCTCCTCTTCCAGAGAACCTGGGATCAACTACCAGCAACTATATGGTGGCCCATCTCCAGTTCCAGGAGATCAGAAAGACAGACAGACAGACAGAGAAAAGGATGGCAGGCCCTGCCTGGTCTTTCTTTTTTTCTTATCATTTTTTTTAAATATTTATTTATTTATTTATTTATTTATTTATTTATTTATTTATTTATTAGACATAAGTACACTGTAGCTGTCTTCAGACACTCCAGAAGAGGGTGTCAGATTCTGGAGAATCTAAATCCCTCTTATAGTCTGCCTATGTTGTACATAAACACAGACTCACATA
This sequence comes from Mus caroli, assembly GCF_978045245.1. NCBI lineage: Eukaryota > Metazoa > Chordata > Mammalia > Rodentia > Muridae > Mus > Mus caroli. Next base: position 504,358 of record NW_028227335.1, on the reverse strand, counting down.
CACTTCTAAAAATTTAAAGATGAGTGGGGCCACTGAAAGGGCTCAACAATTAACAGCATTGTCTCCTCTTCCAGAGAACCTGGGATCAACTACCAGCAACTATATTGTGGCCCATCTCCAGTTCCAGGAGATCAGACAGACAGACAGACAGACAGAGATAAGGATGGCAGGCCTGCCTGGTCTTTCATTTTTTCTTATCCTTTTAAAAAATGTTTATTTATTTATTTATTTATTCATTTATTTATTAGATATAAGTACCCTGTAGCTGCCTTCAGATACTCCAGAAGAGGGTGTCAGATTCTGGAGAATATAAATCCCTCTTATGGTCTGCATATGATGTACATAAACAAAGCCTCACATATACTTCTAAAAATTTAAAGATGGGTGGGGCCACTGAAGGGCTCAACAATTAACAGCATTGTCTCCTCTTACAGAGAACATGGGATCAACTACCAGCAAAAATATGGTGGCCCATCTCCAGTTTCAGGGGATCAGACAGACAGACAGACAAACAGACAAGGATGGCAGGCCTGCCTGGTTGTTCTTTCTTTCTTATCCTCTTTGAAAAAATGTTTATTTATTTATTTATGTATTTATTAGATATAAGTACACTGTAGAGGTCTTCAGACACTCCAGAAGAGGTTGTCAGATTCTGGAGAATCTAAATCCCTCTTATGGTCTGCATATGATGTACATAAACACAGACTCACATTTACTTCCAAAAATTTAAAGATGGGTGGGGCCACTGAAAGGGCTCAACAATTAACAGCATTGTCTCCTCTTCCAGAGAACCTGAGATCAACTACCAGCAACTATATGGTGGCCCATTTCGAGGTCCAGGGAATCAGAAAGACAGATAGACAGACAGACAGAGATAAGGATGGCAGGCCTGCCTGGTCTTTCTTTTTTTCTTATCAATTTTAAAAAAAGTTTATTTATTCATTTATTTATTTATTTATTTATTTATTTATTTATTTATTTATTAGAATAAGTACACTGTAGCTGTCTTCAGACACTCCAGAAGAGGGTGTCAGATTCTGGAGAATCTAAATCCCTCTTATAGTCTGCCTATGATGTACATAAACACAGCTTCACATACACTTCTAAAAATTTAAAGATGAGTGGGGCCACTGAAAGGGCTCAACAATTAACAGCATTGTCTCCTCTTCCAGAGAACCTGGGATCAACTATCAGCCACTATATGGTGGCCCATCTCCAGTTCCCCGGGATCAGACAGACAGACAGACAGACAGAGTTAAGGAACGCAGGCCTGCCTGGACTTTCTTTTTTTCTTATCATTTTTAAAAAATGATTATTTATTTATTTATTTATTTATTAGATATAAGTACATGGTAGCAGTCTTCAGACACTCCAGAAGACGGTGTCAGATTCTGGACAATCTAAATCCCTCTTATGGTCTGCATATGAGGTACATAAACACAGCCTCACATATACTTCTAAAAATTTAAAGATGGGTGGGGCCACTTTACTGCTCAAAAATTAACAGCATTGTCTCCTCTTCCAGAGAACCTGGGTTCAACTACCAGCAACTATATGGTGGCCCATCTCCAATTCCAGGGGATCAGACAGACAGACAGACATACAGACAGATAGAGATAAGGATGGCAGGCCTGCCTGGTCTTTCTTTCTTTCTTATCCTTTTTAAGAAATGTTTATTTATTTATTAATGTATATTAGATATAAGTACACTGTAGCTGTCTTTCTTTCACCCAGGAAAAAGGTTTTATAAAAAGTGTTAAAGTTTTTAAAAATTAAAAAAAAAATACCAGATCACCATCACACAGCATTGGCTGTCTTCAGGTGTATCCTTTCAGCCTCCAAAACAAAAAGCAATGGCTGGCTGTCTTCAGGTGTATCCTATTCTCCAGTCTTATTTCCAACCTAAGAGCTGGGCTGAGCTGCCTCATTATGTAATTGCAAACCTTCCTTGGTTTGTCTTTTCCATTTCTAAGACTAACAGGCCTTTTTCTATTTAGAGAATATGCTCATGACTGTACTTTAGATATAGTAAATATAACTGTTGCTTATAAAACTTGTGTTCTAGGAATTTTTAAAGGGCAATGGCAGAGTTTATTTTTTAAAAATATTTTGCATTTATTTATTTATTGAGTGATGAAGCTCAGGTCTTCAAACTCGTCAGGAGGTATGATTACCTCCCCTCTCTCTCAACCCCTCTCTCTCCTCTCTCAATGATTGTGTAAGAATGTTTTGCATGTGTATGCTGTGCCCACAGACTCCAGAACAGAGTATTAGATCCCCTGGAACTGGAGATGGGCCACCATATATAATACTGGTAATTGAGCCCAGGTTCTCTGGAAGAGGAGACAATGCTCTTAATTGTTGAGCCCTCTCTGTAGCCACATCTTTCTTTCTTTTTTTTTTTTTTTGAGTATATGTGAGGCTGTGTTTATATACATCATATGCAGACAATAAGAATGATTTAGATTCTTCAGAATCTGACACCCTCTTCTGGACTGTCTGAAGATAGCTACAGCATACTTAAATATAATAAAAAAATAAATCTTTAAAAAGAAAAGGAAAAGTAAAAAAGAAAGAACAGGCCTGCCATATGCATGTTCATAGAGGAAAATGGAAGAGACCCCAATCTAACCTCAGCAGGGTGCTTCCTTCTGGATGGTAGCTCACAGTTTCATCCCAGCAAGACAGGCAAATCACTGACTTCAAGGACAGTAAGGTTCAGGACAGCCAAGGTTAGGAAGGAAAAGGGTCTATGTTGAGAATACAAACCGACAAAACAACAACTAGGAAAAAGAAGTGACAGTGTAACTTGGGGTAGGGTACCAACAAGAGAAAGCTTTCTGTTACCACTTACAAACACCAGTAGCCTTGCACCCTTCTGCCCAGGTCCCTGCCTTCCTTTCTAGGAATTCTAAGGATGCCAGGGTGTGGGGGAATCCAGATTAACTTTTTAATAACAAAGACTTGGTCTTTGATGTCTATAGGAAGCCCTTCTCAGTGCCTTTAACTACCACTGAACTTTCAGGGCTGTGACTCAACTGTAACAAGGAACAGAGCTAAGAACCTGCAGCCTTTGAAAACAACTATTTTTTTAAAGTGGGGGACACAAATCAGCAGTAGAACCCCTCAGGTTCAGCCATAATACTTGTTAGGGAAACAGCCTCAATGTCCGGAGCTGAGGTCTCATGGGTGAACTGCTTCAAACTCTGACTATCATTGAAAGAAAGAAAAGATATCATGTGGTTTCTTAATTTATTTATTTTATTATTTCTATTTTTTTTGTTTTCTTTTGTTTTGTTTTAGAAAAGGCCTCAGTCTGTAGCTATGGCTGACCTAGGACAGACTACTTGTGTTAATTAGGGTTTCACAGTTGAGAAACAGACCATACCTATGTAAGACTTAGAAAACTCAACAGTCAGTGGTGGCTCGAGCTCTTAATGAGAGCACTCTGGAGGCAGAGGCAGTCAGTTTCTGAGTTCGAGGCCAGCCTGGTTAAAGACAGGGATAGGCAGGGCTAGGCAAGGCAGGGCTGGGCTAGGCTAGGCTAGGCAAGGGGCTGGGCTAGGCAAGGCAAGGGGCTAGGCTAGGCAACGCAAGGGGCTAGGCAAGACAGACAGACAGAGAGAAAGACAGACAAGGATGGAAGCCTGCCTGGTTTTTCTTTCTTTCTTATCCCTTTTAAAAAATGTATATTTATTTATTTATTTATTTATTTATTTATTTATTTATTTATGTATTTATTAGATATAAGTACACTGTAGCTGTCTTCAGACACTTCAGAAGAGGGTTTCAGATTCTGGAGAATCTATATCCCTCTAATGGTCTGCATATGATGTACATAAACACAGCCTCACATATACTTCTAAAAATTTAAAGATGGGTAGGACCACTGAAAGGGCTCAACAATTAACAGCATTGTCTCCTCTTCCAGAGAACCTGGGATCAACTACCAGCAACTATATGGTGGCCCATCTCCAGTTCCAGGGGATCAGACAGACAGACAGAGATACAGACAGATAGAGTTAAGGATGGCAGGCCTACCTGGTCTTTCATTCTTTCTTATCCTTTTAAAAAATGTTTATTTATTTATTTATTTATTTATTTATTTATTTATTCGATATAAGTACACTGTAGCTGTCTTCAGACACTCCAGAAGAGGGTGTCAGATTCTGGAGAATCTAAATCCCTCTTATGGTCTGCATATGATGTACATGAACACAGCCTCACATATACTTATAAAAATTTAAAGATGGGTGGGGCCACTGAAAGGGCTCAAAAATTAACAGCATTGTCTCCTCTTCCAGAGAACCTGGGATCAACTACCAGCAACTATATGGTGGCCCATCTCCAGTTCCAGGCGATCAGACAGACAGACAGACATACAGACAAGGATGGCAGGCCTTCTGGTTTTTATTTCTTTCTTATCCGTTTAAAAAGGTTTATTTATTTATTTATGAATTTATTATATATAAGTACACTGTAGCTGTCTTCAGACACTCAGGAAGAGGGTGTCAGATTCTGGAGAATCTAAGTCCCTCTTATGATATGCATATGATGTACATAAAAACAGCTTCACATTTATTTCTAAAAATTTAAAGATGGGTGGGGCCACTGTGAGGGCTCAACAATTAACAGCATTGTCTCCTCTTCCAGAGAACCTGGGATCAACTACCAGCAACTATATGGTGGCCCATCTCCAGATCCAGGGGATCAGAGAGACAGACAGACAGACAGACAGACAAGGATGGCAGGCCTGCCTGGTTTTTCTTTCTTTCTTATCCTTTTTAAAACATGTTTATTTATTTATTTATGTATTTATTAGATATAAGTACACTGTAGCTGTCTTCAGACACTCCAGAAGAGGGTATCAGATTCTGGAGAATATAAATCCCTCTTATGGTCTACATACAATGTACATAAACACAGCCTCACATATACTTCTAAAAATTTAAAGTTGTGTGGGGCCACTGAAAGGGCTCAACAATTAACAGCATTGTCTCCTCTTCCAGAGAACCTGGGATTAAACTACCAGCAACTATGTGGTGGCCCATCTCCAGTTCCAGGGGATCAGACAGACAGACAGACAGACAGACAGAGATAAGGATGGCAGGCCTGCTAGTCTTTCTTTTTTTCTTATCCTTTTTAAAAAATGTTTATTTATTTATTTATTTATTTATTTATTTATTTATTTATTTATTTATTTATTTATTTATTAGATATAAGTACACTGTAGCTGTCTTCAGACACTCCAGAAGAGGGTATCAGATTCTGGAGAATCTAAATACCTCTTATGGTCTGCATATGATGTACATAACACAGCCTCACATATATTTCTAAATATTTAAAGATGTGTGGGGCCACTGAAAGGGCTCAACAATTAACAGCATTGTCTCCTCTTCCAGAGAACCTGGTTCAACTACCAGCAACTATATGGTGGCCCATCTCCAGTTCCAGGGAATCAGACAGACAGACAGACAGACAGATATAAGGATGGAAGGCCTGCCTGGATTTTCTTTCTTTATTATCCTTATTTAAAAATGTTTATTTGTTTATTTATGTATTTATTAGACATAAGTACACTGTAGCTGTCTTCAGACACTCCAGAAGAGGGTGTCATATGCTGGAGAATCTAAATCCCTCTTATGGTCTGCATTTGATGTACATAAACATAGCCGCACATATACTTCTAAAAATTTAAAGATGGGTGGGGCCACTGAAAGGGCTCAACAATTAACAGCATTGTCTCCTTTTCCAGAGAACCTGGGATCAACTACCAGCAACTATATGGTGTCCCATCTCCAGTTACAGGGGATCAGACAGACAGACAGACAGACAGAAAGTGATAAGGATGGCAGGCCTGCATGGTCTTTCTTTCTTTCTTCTCCGTTTAAAAAAAATGTTTATTTATTTATTTTTATTTATTTATTTATTTATTTATTTATTTATTTATTTTTAATGTATTTATTAGATATAAGTACACAATACTTGTCTTCAGACACTCCAGAAGAGGTTGTCAGATTCTGGAAAATCTAAATCCCTCTTATGGTCTGCATATGATGTACATAAACACAGCCTCACATATACTTCTAAAAATTTAAAGATGGGTGGGGCCACTAAAAGGGATCAACAATTAACAGCATTGTCTCCTCTTCCAGAGAACCTGGGATCAATAACCAGTAATTATATGGTGGCCCATCTCCAGTTCCAGGGGATCAGACAGACACACAAACAGACAGACAGAGATAAGGATGGCAGGCCTGCCTGGTCTTTCTTTCTTTCTTATCATTTTAAAAAAGTTTTATTTACTTATTTATGTATTTATTAGATATAAGTACACTATAGCTATCTTCAGACACTCCAGAAGGGGGTGTTTGATTCTGCAGAACGTAAATCCCATTTATGTTCTGCATATGATGTACATAAACACAGCCTCACATATTCTTCTAAAAATTTAAAGATGGTTGGGGCCACTGAAAGGAACCAACAATTAACAGCATTGTCTCCTCTTCCAGAGAACCTGGGATCAACTACCACCAACTATATGTTGGCCCATCTCCAGTTTCAGGGGATCAGACAGACAAACAGACAGACAGAAAGACAGAGATAAGGATGGCAGGACTGCCTGGTCTTTCTTTCTTTCTTATCCTTTTTAAAAAATGTTTATTTATTTATTTATGTATTTTTTAGATATAAGTACACTGTAGCTGTCTTCAGACACTCCAGAAGAGGGTGTCAGATTCTGGAGAATCTAAATCCCTCTTATGGTCTGCATATGATGTACATAACACAGCCTCACATATACTTCTAAAAATTTAAAGATGGGTGGGGTCACTAAAGAAAGGGCTCAACAATTAACAGCATTGTCTCCTCTTCCAGAGAACCTGGGATGAACTACCAGCAACTATATGGTGGCCCATCTCCAGTTCCAGGGTATCAGATAGACAGACAGACAGACAGAGATAAGGATGGCAGGCGTGCCTGGTCTTTCTTTCTTTATTATACTGTTGAAAAAATGTTTATTTATTTATTTATTTATTTTTATTTATGTATTTCTTAGATATAAGTACACTGTAGCTGTCTTCAGACACTCTAGAAGAGGGTCTCATCTTCTGGAGAATCTAAATCCCTCTTATGGTCTTCATATGATGTACATAAACACAGCCTCACATATACTTCTAAAAATTTAAAGATGGGTGGGCCCACTGAAAGGGCTCAACAATTAACAGCATTGTCTCTTCTTCCAGAGAACGTGGGATCAACTACCAGCAACTATATGGTGGCCCATCTCAAGTTCCAGGGGATAAGACAGACAGACAGACAGACAGAGATAAGGATGGCAGGCCTGCCTGATTTTTCTTTCTTTCTTATCCTTATAAAAAAATGTTTATTTATTTGTTTATTTATTTATTTATTTATTTATTTATTTATTTATCAGATATAAGTACACTGTAGCTGTCTTCAGACTCTCCAGAAGAGGGTGTCAGATTCTGGAGAATCTATATCCCTCTTATGGTCTGCATATTATGTACATGAACACAGCCTCACATATACTTCTAAAAATTTAAAGATGGGTGGGGCCACTGAAAGGGCTCAAAAATTAACAGCATTGTCTCCTCTTCCAGAGAACCTGGGATCAACTACCAGCAACTATATGGTGGCCCATCTCGAGTCCAAGGGGATCAGACAGACTGTAGACAGACAGAAAGACAGACAGAGATAAGGATGGCAGGCCTGCCTGGTCTTTCTTTCTTTCTTATCCTGTTTAAAAAATGTTTATTTATTTATTTATTTATTTATTTATTTATTTATTTATTTAATATAAGTACACTGTAGCTGTCTTCAGACACTCCAGAAGAGGGTGTCAGATTCTGGAGAATCTAAATCACATTTATGGTCTGCATAAGATGTACATAAACACAGCCTCACATATACTTCTAAATATTTAAAGATGGGTGGCGCCACTGAAAGGGCTCAACAATTAACAGCATTGTATCCTCTTCCAGAGAACCTTGGATCAACTACCAGCAACACTATGGTGGCCCATCTACAGTTCTAGGGTATCAGACAGACAGACAGACAGACAGACAGAGATAAGGGTGGCAGGCCTGCCCGGTCTTTCTTACTTTCTTATCCTTTTAAAAAAATGTTTATTTATTTATTTATTTATTTATTCATTCATTTATTTATTTATGTATTTATTAGATATAAGTAAACTGTAGCTGTCTTCAGACACTCCAGAAGAGGGTGTCAGATTCTGGAGAATCTAAATCCCTCTTATGGTCTGCATATGATGTACATAAACACAGCCTCACATATACTTCTAAAATTTTAAAGATGGGTGGAGCCACAGAAAGGGCTCAACAATTAACAGCATTGTCTCCTCTTCCAGAGAACCTTGGATAAACTACCAGCAACTATATGGTGGCCCATCTCCAGTTCTAGGGTATCACACAGACAGACAGACAGACAGAGATAAGGGTGGCAGGCTTGCCTGGTCTTTCTTTCTGTCTTATCCTTTTTAAAAAATGTTTATTTATTTATTTATTTATTTATTTATTTATTTATTTATTTATTTATTTATTAGATATAAGTACACTGTAGCTGTCTTCAGAAAATACAGAAGAGGGTGTCAGATTCTGGAGAATCTAAATCCCTCTTATGGTCTGCATATGATGTACATAAACACAGCCTCACATACCCTTCTAAAAATTTAAAGATGGGTGGGGCCACTGAAAGGGCTCAACAATTAACAGCATTGTCTCCTCTTCCAGAGAACCTGGGATCAACTACCAGCAACTATATGGTGGCCTATCTCCAGTTCCAAAGGATCATATAGATAGACAGACAGACAGACAGAGATAAGGATGGCAGGACTTCCTGGTGTTTCTTTATTTCTTATCCTTTTTAAAAAATGTTTATTTATTTATTTATTCATGTATTTATTATATTTACGTACACTGTAGCTGTCTTTAGACACTCCAGAAGAGGGTGTCAGTTTCTGGAGAATCTAAATCACTCTTATGGTCTGAATATGATGCACATAAACACAGCCTCAGATATACTTATAAAAATTTAATGAAGGGTGGGGCCACTGAAAGGGCTCAATAATTTACAGCATTGTCTCCTCTTCCAGAGAACCTTGGATAAACTACCAGCAACTATATGGTGGCCCACATCCAGTACCAGAGGATCAGACAGACAGACAGGCAGACAGACAGAGATAAGGATGGCAGGCCTGCCAGGTCTTTCTTTCTTTCTTGTCCTTTTTAAAAAATGTTTATTTATTCATGTATTTATTATATATAAGTACTCTGTAGATATCTACAGACACTCCAGAAGAGGGTGTCAGATTCTGAAGAATCTAAAACCATCTTATGGTCTGCATATGATGTACATAAACACAGCCTCAGATATACTTCTAAAAATTTAAAGATGGGTGGGGCCACTGAAAGGGCTCAACAATTAACAGCATTGTCTCCTCTTCCAGAGAACCTGGGATCAACTACCAGCAACTATATGGTGACCTATCTTCAGTTCCAAAGGATCATATAGAGAGACAGACAGACAGACAGAAATGAGGATGGCAGGCCTGCCTGGTCTTTCTTTCTTTCTTATCCATTTGAAAAAATGTTTACTTATTAATTAATTAATTAATTTATTTATTTATTTATTTATTTATTTATTTATTTATTTATTAGATATAAGTACACTGTAGCTGTCTTCAGACACTCCAGAAGAGGGTGTGAGATTCAGGAGAATCTAAATACCTCTTATGGTCTGCATATGATGTACATAAACACAGACTCAAGTATACTTCTAAAAATTTAAAGATGGGTGGGGCCAAAGAATGGGCTCAACAATTAACAGCGTTGTCACCTCTTCCAGAGAACCTGGGATCAACTACCAGCAACTATATGGTGACCTATCTTCAGTTCCAAAGGATCATATAGAGAGACAGACAGACAGACAGAAATGAGGATGGCAGGCCTGCCTGGTCTTTCTTTCTTTCTTATCCATTTGAAAAAATGTTTACTTATTAATTAATTAATTAATTAATTAATTAATTTATTAGATATAAGTACACTGTAGCTGTCTTCAGACACTCCAGAAGAGGGTGTGAGATTCAGGAGAATCTAAATACCTCTTATGGTCTGCATATGATGTACATAAACACAGACTCAAGTATACTTCTAAAAATTTAAAGATGGGTGGGGCCAAAGAATGGGCTCAACAATTAACAGCGTTGTCACCTCTTCCAGAGAACCTGGGATCAACTACCAGCAACAATATGGTGGCCCATCTGCAGTTCCAGGGATCAGACAGACAGACAGACACACAGAGATAAGGATGGCAGGCCTGCCTGGTCTTTCTTTCTTACTTATCCTGTTTAAAAAATGTTTATTTATTTATTTATTTATATATTTATGTATTTATTAGATATAAGTACACTGTAGCTGTCTTCAGACACTCCAGAAGAGGGTGTCAGATTCTGGAGAAATTAAATCACTCTTATGGTCTGCATATGATGTACATAAATACAGCCTCACATTTACCTCTAAATATTTAAAGATGGGTGGGGCCACTGAGAGGGCTCAACAATTAACAGCATTGTCTCCTCTTCCAGATAACATTGGGTAAACTACCAGCAACTATATGGTGGCCCATCTCCAGTTCCAGGGTATCAGACAGACAGACAGAGAGACAGAGATAAGGATGGAGGCCTGCCTGGTCTTTCTTTCTTTCTTATACTTTAAAAAAATGTTTATTTATTTATTTATTTATTTATTTATTTATTTATTTATGTATTTATTAGAAATAAGTACACTGTAGCTGTCTTCAGACACTCTAGAAGAGGGTCTCATCTTCTGGAGAATCTAAATCCCTCTTATGGTCTTCATATGATGTACATAAACACAGCCTCACATATACTTCTAAAAATTTAAAGATGGGTGGGCCCACTGAAAGGGCTCAACAATTAACAGCATTGTCTCTTCTTCCAGAGAACTTGGGATCAACTACCAGCAACTATATGGTGGCCCATCTCAAGTTCCAGGGGATAAGACAGACAGACAGACAAACAGAGATAAGGATGGCAGGCCTGCCTGATTTTTCTTTCTTTCTTATCCTTTTAAAAAATGTTTATTTATTTGTTTATTTGTTTATTTATTTATTTATTTATTTATTTATTTATTTATTTATCAGATATAAGTACACTGTAGCTGTCTTCAGACTCTCCAGAAGATGGTGTCAGATTCTGGAGAATCTATATCCCTCTTATGGTCTGCATATGATGTACATGAACACAGCCTCACATATACTTCTAAAAATTTAAAGATGGGTGGGGCCACTGAAAGGGCTCAAAAATTAACAGCATTGTCTCCTCTTCCAGAGAACCTGGGATCAACTACCAGCAACTATATGGTGGCCCATCTCGAGTCCAAGGTGATCAGACAGACTGTAGACAGACAGAAAGACAGACAGAGATAAGGATGGCAGGCCTGCCTGGTTTTTCGTTCTTTCTTATCCTGTTTAAAAAATGTTTATTTATTTATTTATTTATTTATTTATTTATTTATTTATTTGATATAAGTACACTGTAGCTGTCTTCAGACACTCCAGAAGAGGGTGTCAGATTCTGGAGAATCTAAATCACATTTATGGTCTGCATAAGATGTACATAAACACAGCCTCACATATACTTCTAAATATTTAAAGATGGGTGGCGCCACTGAAAGGGCTCAACAATTAACAGCATTGTATCCTCTTCCAGAGAACCTGGGATCAACTACCAGCAACACTATGGTGGCCCATCTACATTTCCAGGGTATCAGACAGACAGACAGACAGACAGACAGACAGAGATAAGGGTTGCAGGCCTGCCCGGTCTTTCTTACTTTCTTATCCTTTTTAAAAAATGTTTATTTATTTATTTATTTATTTATTTATTTATTTATTTATTCATTTATTTATTTATTTATTTATTTATTTATGTATTTATTAGATATAAGTAAACTGTAGCTGTCTTCAGACACTCCAGAAGAGGGTGTCAGATTCTGGAGAATCTAAATCCCTCTTATGGTCTGCATATGATGTACATAAACACAGCCTCACATATACTTCTAAAATTTTAAAGATGGGTGGGGCCACAGAAAGGGCTCAACAATTAACAGCATTGTCTCCTCTTCCAGAGAACCTTGGATAAACTACCAGCAACTATATGGTGTCCCATCTCCAGTTCTAGGGTATCACACAGACAGACAGACAGACAGACAGAGATAAGGGTGGCAGGCTTGCCTGGTCTTTCTTTCTGTCTTATCCTTTTTAAAAAAATGTTTATTTATTTATTTATTTATTTATTTATTTATTTATTTATTTATTAGATATAAGTACACTGTAACTGTCTTCAGAAAATACAGAAGAGGGTGTCAGATTCTGGAGAATCTAAATCCCTCTTATGGTCTGCATATGATGTACATAAACACAGCCTCACATACTCTTCTAAAAATTTAAAGATGGGTGGGGCCACTGAAAGGGCTAAACAATTAACAGCATTGTCTCCTCTTCCAGAGAACCTGGGATCAACTACCAGCAACTATATGGTGGCCTATCTCCAGTTCCAAAGGATCATATAGATAGACAGACAGACAGACAGAGATAAGGATGGCAGGACTTCCTGGTGTTTCTTTCTTTCTTATTCTTTTTAAAAAATGTTTATTTATTTACTTATTCATGTATTTATTATATTTACGTACACTGTAGCTGTCTTCAGACACTCCAGAAGAGGGTGTCAGTTTCTGGAGAATCTAAATCACTCTTATGGTCTGAATATGATGTACATAAACACAGCCTCAGATATACTTATAAAAATTTAATGAAGGGTGGGGCCACTGAAAGGGCTCAATAATTTACAGCATTGTCTCCTCTTCCAGAGAACCTTGGATAAACTACCAGCAACTATATGGTGGCCCATATCCAGTACCAGAGGATCAGACAGACAGACAGACAGACAGACAGAGATAAGAATGGCAGGCCTGCCAGGTCTTTCTTTCTTTCTTGTCCTTTTTAAAAAATGTTTATTTATTTATGTATTTATTATATATAAGTACTCTGTAGCTATCTACAGACACTCCAGAAGAGGGTGTCAGATTCTGAAGAATCTAAAACCATCTTAGGGTCTGCATATGATGTACATAAACACAGCCTCAGATATACTTCTAAAAATTTAAAGATGGGTGGGGCCACTGAAAGGGCTCAACAATTAACAGCATTGTCTCCTCTTCCAGAGAACCTGGGATCAACTACCAGCAACTATATAGTGGCCTATCTTCAGTTCCAAAGGATCATATAGAGAGACAGACAGACAGACAGAAATGAGGATGGCAGGCCTGCCTGGTCTTTCTTTCTTTCTTATCCATTTGAAAAAATGTTTACTTATTAATTAATTAATTAATTAATTAATTTATTTATTTATTTATTTATTAGATATAAGTACACTGTAGCTGTCTTCAGACACTCCAGAAGAGGGTGTGAGATTCTGGAGAATCTAAATACCTCTTATGGTCTGCATATGATGTACATAAACACAGACTCAAGTATACTTCTAAAAATTTAAAGATGGGTGGGGCCAAAGAATGGGCTCAACAATTAACAGCTTGTCTCCTCTTCCAGAGAACCTGGGATCAACTACCAGCAACTATATGGTGGCCCATCTGCAGTTCCAGGGATCAGACAGACAGACAGACAGACAGAGATAAGGATGGCAGGCCTGCCTGGTCTTTCTTTCTTACTTATCCTGTTTAAAAAATGTTTATTTATTTATTTATTTATTTATTTATTTATTTATGTATTTATTAGATATTAGTACACTGTAGCTGTCTTCAGACACTCCAGAAGAGGGTGTCAGATTCTGGAGAATTTAAATCACTCTTATGGTCTGCATATGATGTACATAAATACAGCCTCACATTTACCAATAAAAATTTAAAGATGGTTGGGGCCACTGAAAGGGCTCAACAATTCACAACATTGTCTCCTCTTCCAGAGAACCTGGGAAAAACTACCAGCAAATATATGGTGGCCCATATCCAGTTCCAGAGGATCAGACAGACAGACAGACAGACAGACAGTGATAAGGATGGCAGGCCTGCCTGATTTTTCTTTCTTTCTTATCCTTTTTAAAAAATGTTTATTTAATTATTAATTTATTTATGTATGTATTTATTAGATATAAGTACACTGTAGCTGTCTTCAGACACTCCAGTAGAGGGTGTCAGATTCTGAAGAATCTAAAACCATCTTATGGTCTGCATATGATGTACATAAACACAGCCTCAGATATACTTCTAAAATTTAATGAAGGGAGGGGCCACTGAAAGGGCTCAACAATTAACAGCATTATCTCCTCTTCCAGAGAACCTGGGATCAACTACCAGCAACTTTATGGTGGCCCATCTACAGTTCCAGGGGATCAGACAGACAGACAGACAGACAGAGATAAGGATGGCAGGCCTGCCATGTCTTTCTTTCTTACTTATCCTGTTTAAAAAATGTTTATTTATTTATTTATTTATTTATTTACGTATTTATTAGATATAAGTACACTGTAGCTGTCTTCAGACAGTCCAGAAAAGGGTGTCAATTCTGGAGAATCTAAATCCCTCTTATGGTCTGCATATGATGTACATAAACACAGCCTCACATATACTTCTAAACATTTAAAGATGGGTGGGGCCACTGAAAGGGCTCAACAATGAACAGCATTGTCTCCTCTTCCAGAGAACCTGGGAAAAACTAACAGCAAATATATGGTGGCCCTTATCCAGTTCCAAAGGTTCAGACAGAGAGACAGACAGACAGAGATAAGGATGGCAGGCCTGCCTGATTTTTCTTTCTTTCTTATCCTTTATAAAAAATATTTATTTATTTATTAATTTATTTATTTATATATTTATTAGATATAAGTACACTGTAGCTGTCTTCAGACACTCCAGTAGACGGTTTCAGATTCTGAAAAATCTAAAACCATCTTCTGGTCTGCATATGATGTACATAAACACAGCCTCAGATATACTTCAAAAAATTTAATGAAGGATGGGGCCACTGAAAGGGCTCAACAATTAACAGCATTATCTCCTCTTCCAGAGAACCTGGGATCAACTACCAGCAACTATATGGTGGCTCATCTCCAGTTCCCAGGGATCAGACAGACAGACAGACACACAGACAGAGATATCGATGGCAGGCCTGCCTGGTCTTTCTTTCTTTCTTATACTTTTTAAATAATGTTTATTTATTTATTTATTCATGTATTTATTAGATATAAGTACACTGTAGCTGTCTTAGACACTCCAGAAGTGGGTGTCTGGTTCTGTAGAATCTAAATCCCTCTTATGGTCTGCATATGATGTACATAAACACAGCCTAACATACAGTTCTAAATATTTAAAAATGGGTGGGGCCATTGAAAGGGCTCAACAATGAACAGCATTGTCTCCTCTTCCAGAGAACCTCGGCTCAACTACCAGCAACTATATGGTGGCCCATCTCCAGTTCCAGGGGATCAGACAGACAGACAGTCAGACATACAGAGATAAGGATGGCAGGACTGCCTGGTCTTTCTTTCTTTCTTATCCTTTTGAAAAAATGTTTACTTATTTATTTATTTATGTATTTATTAGATATAAGTAAACTGTAGCTGTCTTCAGACACTCCAGAAGAGGGTGTCAGATTCTGGAGAATCTAAATCCCTCTTATGGCCTGCATATGATGTACATAAACACAGACTCATGTATACTTCTAAAAATTTAAAGATGTGTGGGGCCAATGAGAGGGCTCAAAAATTAACAGCATTGTCTCATCTTCCAGAGAACCTGGGATCAACTACCAGCAACTATATGGTGGCTCATCTCCAGTTCCAGTGGATCAGAAAGACAGAGAGACAGACAGACAGAGATAAGGATGGCAGGCCTGCCTGGTCTTTCTTTATTTCTTATCCTTTATAAAAAATGTTTATTTATTTATTTATTTATTTATTTATTTATTTATTTATGTATTTATTAGATATAAGTACACTGTAGCCGTCTTCAGACACTCCAGAAGAGGGTGTCAGATTCTAGAGAATCTAAATCCCTCTTATGGTCTGCATATGATGTACATAAACACAGCCTCACATATACTTCTAAAAATTTAAAGAAAGGTGGGACCACTGAAAGGGCTCAACAATTACCATCACTGTCTCCACTTCCAGAGAACCTGGGATCAACAACCAGCAACTATATGGTGGCCCATCTGCAGTTCCAGGGGATCAGAGAGACAGACAGACAGACAGAGATAAGGATGGCAGGCCTGCCAGGTCTTTCTTTCTTACTTATCCTGTTTAAAAAATGTTTATTTATTTATTTTTTTATGTATTTATGTATTTATTAGATATAAGTACACTGTAGCTGTTCAGACACTCCAGAAGAGTGTGTCAGATTCTGGAGAATCTAAATCCCTCTTATGGTCTGCATATGATGTACATAAACACAGCCTCACATATACTTCTAAAAATTTAAAGATGGGTGTGGCCACTAAAAGGGATCAACAATTAACAGCATTGTCTCCTCTTCCAGAGAACCTGGGATCAATAACCAGTAATTATATGGTGGCCCATCTCCAGTTCCAGGGGATCAGACAGACACACAGACAGACAGACAGAGATAAGGATGGCAGGCCTGCCTGGTCTTTCTTTCTTTCTTATCATTTTAAAAAAGGTTTATTTATTTATTTATGTATTTATTAGATATAAGTACACTATAGCTATCTTCAGACACTCCAGAAGAGGGTGTTTGATTCTGCAGAACGTAAATCCCATTTATGTTCTGCATATGATGTACATAAAACAGACTCAAGTATACTTCTAAAAATTTAAAGATGGGTGGGGCCAAAGAATGGGCTCAACAATTAACAGCTTGTCTCCTCTTCCAGAGAACCTGGGATCAACTACCAGCAACTATATGGTGGCCCATCTGCAGTTCCAGGGATCAGACAGACAGACAGACAGACAGAGATAAGGATGGCAGGCCTGCCTGGTCTTTCTTTCTTACTTATCCTGTTTAAAAAATGTTTATTTATTTATTTATTTATTTATTTATTTATTTATTTATTTATTAGATATAAGTACACTGTAGCTGTCTTCAGACACTCCAGAAGAGGGTGTCAGATTCTGGAGAATTTAAGTCACTCTTATGGTCTGCATATGATGTACATAAATACAGCCTCACATTTACCAATAAAAATTTAAAGATGGTTGGGGCCACTGAAAGGGCTCAACAATTCACAACATTGTCTCCTCTTCCAGAGAACCTGGGAAAAACTACCAGCAAATATATGGTGGCCCATATCCAGTTCCAGAGGATCAGACAGACAGACAGACAGACAGACAGTGATAAGGATGGCAGGCCTGCCTGATTTTTCTTTCTTTCTTATCCTTTTTAAAAAATGTTTATTTAATTATTAATTTATTTATGTATGTATTTATTAGATATAAGTACACTGTAGCTGTCTTCAGACACTCCAGTAGAGGGTGTCAGATTCTGAAGAATCTAAAACCATCTTATGGTCTGCATATGATGTACATAAACACAGCCTCAGATATACTTCTAAAATTTAATGAAGGGAGGGGCCACTGAAAGGGCTCAACAATTAACAGCATTATCTCCTCTTCCAGAGAACCTGGGATCAACTACCAGCAACTTTATGGTGGCCCATCTACAGTTCCAGGGGATCAGACAGACAGACAGACAGACAGAGATAAGGATGGCAGGCCTGCCATGTCTTTCTTTCTTACTTATCCTGTTTAAAAAATGTTTGTTTATTTATTTATTTATTTATTTATTTATTTACGTATTTATTAGATATAAGTACACTGTAGCTGTCTTCAGACAGTCCAGAAAAGGGTGTCAATTCTGGAGAATCTAAATCCCTCTTATGGTCTGCATATGATGTACATAAACACAGCCTCACATATACTTCTAAACATTTAAAGATGGGTGGGGCCACTGAAAGGGCTCAACAATGAACAGCATTGTCTCCTCTTCCAGAGAACCTGGGAAAAACTAACAGCAAATATATGGTGGCCCTTATCCAGTTCCAAAGGTTCAGACAGAGAGACAGACAGACAGAGATAAGGATGGCAGGCCTGCCTGATTTTTCTTTCTTTCTTATCCTTTATAAAAAATGTTTATTTATTTATTAATTTATTTATTTATATATTTATTAGATATAAGTACACTGTAGCTGTCTTCAGACACTCCAGTAGACGGTTTCAGATTCTGAAAAATCTAAAACCATCTTCTGGTCTGCATATGATGTACATAAACACAGCCTCAGATATACTTCAAAAAATTTAATGAAGGATGGGGCCACTGAAAGGGCTCAACAATTAACAGCATTATCTCCTCTTCCAGAGAACCTGGGATCAACTACCAGCAACTATATGGTGGCTCATCTCCAGTTCCCAGGGATCAGACAGACAGACAGACACACAGACAGAGATATCGATGGCAGGCCTGCCTGGTCTTTCTTTCTTTCTTTCTTATACTTTTTAAAAAATGTTTATTTATTTATTTATTCATGTATTTATTAGATATAAGTACACTGTAGCTGTCTTAGACACTCCAGAAGTGGGTGTCTGGTTCTGTAGAATCTAAATCCCTCTTATGGTCTGCATATGATGTACATAAACACAGCCTAACATACAGTTCTAAATATTTAAAAATGGGTGGGGCCATTGAAAGGGCTCAACAATGAACAGCATTGTCTCCTCTTCCAGAGAACCTCGGCTCAACTACCAGCAACTATATGGTGGCCCATCTCCAGTTAAAGGGGATCAGACAGACAGACAGTCAGACATACAGAGATAAGGATGGCAGGACTGCCTGGTCTTTCTTTCTTTCTTATCCTTTTGAAAAAATGTTTACTTATTTATTTATTTATGTATTTATTAGATATAAGTAAACTGTAGCTGTCTTCAGACACTCCAGAAGAGGGTGTCAGATTCTGGAGAATCTAAATCCCTCTTATGGCCTGCATATGATGTACATAAACACAGACTCATGTATACTTCTAAAAATTTAAAGATGTGTGGGGCCACTGAGAGGGCTCAAAAATTAACAGCATTGTCTCATCTTCCAGAGAACCTGGGATCAACTACCAGCAACTATATGGTGGCTCATCTCCAGTTCCAGTGGATCAGAAAGACAGAGAGACAGACAGACAGAGATACGGATGGCAGGCCTGCCTGATTTTTCTTTCTTTCTTATCCTTTATAAAAATGTTTATTTATTTATTAATTTATTTATTTATGTATTTATTAGATATAAGTACACTGTAGCTGTCTTCAGACACTCCAGTAGACGGTGTCAGATTCTGAAAAATCTAAAACCATCTTCTGGTCTGCATATGATGTACATAAACACAGCCTCAGATATACTTTAAAAAATTTAATGAAGGGTGTGGCCACTAAAAGGGATCAACAATTAACAGCATTGTCTCCTCTTCCAGAGAACCTGGGATCAATAACCAGTAATTATATGGTGGCCCATCTCCAGTTCCAGGGGATCAGACAGACACACAGACAGACAGACAGAGATAAGGATGGCAGGCCTGCCTGGTCTTTCTTTCTTTCTTATCATTTTAAAAAAGGTTTATTTATTTATTTATGTATTTATTCGATATAAGTACACTATAGCTATCTTCAGACACTCCAGAAGAGGGTGTTTGATTCTGCAGAAGGTAAATCCCATTTATGTTCTGCATATGATGTACATAAACACAGCCTCACATATTCTTCTAAAAATTTAAAGATGGTTGGGGCCACTGAAAGGAACCAACAATTAACAGCATTGTCTCCTCTTCCAGAGAACCTGGGATCAACTACCAGCAACTATATGTGGCCCATCTCCAGTTTCAGGGGATCAGACAGACAAACAGACAGACAGAAAGACAGAGATAAGGATGGCAGGCCTGCCTGGTCTTTCTTTCTTTCTTATCCTTTTTAAAAAATGTTTATTTATTTATTTATGTATTTTTTAGATATAAGTACACTGTAGCTGTCTTCAGACACTCCAGAAGAGGGTGTCAGATTCTGGAGAATCTAAATCCCTCTTATGGTCTGCATATGATGTACATAAACACAGCCTCACATATACTTCTAAAAATTTAAAGATGGGTGGGGTCACTAAAGAAAGGGCTCAACAATTAACAGCATTGTCTCCTCTTCCAGAGAACCTGCGATGAACTACCAGCAACTATATGGTGGCCCATCTCCAGTTCCAGGGTATCAGAGAGACAGACAGACAGACAGAGATAAGGATGGCAGGCGTGCCTGGTCTTTCTTTCTTTATTATACTGTTGAAAAAATGTTTATTTATTTATTTATTTATTTTTATTTATGTATTTATTAGATATAAGTACACTGTAGCTGTCTTCAGACACTCTAGAAGAGGGTCTCATCTTCTGGAGAATCTAAATCCCTCTTATGGTCTTCATATGATGTACATAAACACAGCCTCACATATACTTCTAAAAATTTAAAGATGGGTGGGCCCACTGAAAGGGCTCAACAATTAACAGCATTGTCTTTTCTTCCAGAGAACGTGGGATCAACTACCAGCAACTATATGGTGGCCCATCTCAAGTTCCAGGGGATAAGACAGACAGACAGAAAGACAGAGATAAGGATGGCAGGCCTGCCTGATTTTTCTTTCTTTCTTATCCTTATAAAAAAATGTTTATTTATTTGTTTATTTGTTTATTTATTTATTTATTTATTTATTTATCAGATATAAGTACACTGTAGCTGTCTTCAGACTCTCCAGTAGAGGGTGTCAGATTCTGGAGAATCTATATCCCTCTTATGGTCTGCATATGATGTACATGAACACAGCCTCACATATACTTCTAAAAATTTAAAGATGGGTGGGGCCACTGAAAGGGCTCAAAAATTAACAGCATTGTCTCCTCTTCCAGAGGACCTGGGATCAACTACCAGCAACTATATGGTGGCCCATCTCGAGCCCAAGGGGATCAGACAGACTGTAGTCAGACAGAAAGACAGACAGAGATAAGGATGGCAGGCCTGCCTGGTCTTTCTATCTTTCTTATCCTGTTTAAAAAATGTTTATATATTTATTTATTTATTTATTTATTTATTTATTTATTTAATATAAGTACACTGTAGCTGTCTTCAGACACTCCAGAAGAGGGTGTCAGATTCTGGAGAATCTAAATCACATTTATGGTCTGCATAAGATGTACATAAACACAGCCTCACATATACTTCTAAATATTTAAAGATGGGTGGCGCCACTGAAAGGGCTCAACAATTAACAGCATTGTATCCTCTTCCAGAGAACCTGGGATCAACTACCAGCAACATTATGGTGGCCCATCTACAGTTCCAGGGTATCAGACAGACAGACAGACAGACAGACAGACAGAGATAAGGGTGGCAGGCCTGCCCGGCCTTTCTTACTTTCTTATCCTTTTAAAAAAATGTTTATTTATTTATTTATTTATTTATTCATTTATTTATTTATTTATTTATTTATTTATTTATGTATTTATTAGATATAAGTAAACTGTAGCTGTCTTCAGACACTCCAGAAGAGGGTGTCAGATTCTGGAGAATCTAAATCCCTCTTATGGTCTGCATATGATGTACATAAACACAGCCTCACATATACTTCTAAAATTTTAAAGATGGGTGGAGCCACAGAAAGGGCTCAACAATTAACAGCATTGTCTCCTCTTCCAGAGAACCTTGGATAAACTACCAGCAACTATATGGTGGCCCATCTCCAGTTCTAGGGTATCACACAGACAGACAGACAGACAGAGATAAGGGTGGCAGGCTTGCCTGGTCTTTCTTTCTGTCTTATCCTTTTTAAAAAATGTTTATTTATTTATTTATTTATTTATTTATTTATTTATTTATTAGATATAAGTACACTGTAGCTGTCTTCAGAAAATACAGAAGAGGGTGTCAGATTCTGGAGAATCTAAATCCCTATTATGGTCTGCATATGATGTACATAAACACAGCCTCACATACCCTTCTAAAAATTTAAAGATGGGTGGGGCCACTGAAAGGGCTCAACAATTAACAGCATTGTCTCCTCTTCCATAGAACCTGGGATCAACTACCAGCAACTATATGGTGGCCTATCTCCAGTTCCAAAGGATCATATAGATAGTCAGACAGACAGACAGAGATAAGGATGGCAGGACTTCCTGGTGTTTCTTTTTTTCTTATCCTTTTTAAAAAATGTTTATTTATTTATTTATTTATTCATGTATTTATTATATTTACGTACACTGTAGCTGTCTTCAGACACTCCAGAAGAGGGTGTCAGTTTCTGGAGAATCTAAATCACTCTTATGGTCTGAATATGATGTAAATAAACACAGCCTCAGATATACTTATAAAAATTTAATGAAGGGTGGGGCCACTGAAAGGGCTCAATAATTTACAGCATTGTCTCCACATTCCAGAGAACCTTGGATAAACTACCAGCAACTATATGGTGGCCCATATCCAGTACCAGAGGATCAGACAGACAGACAGGCAGACAGACAGAGATGAGGATGGCAGGCCTGCCAGGTCTTTCTTTCTTTCTTGTCCTTTTTAAAAAATGTTTATTTATTTTGTATTTATTATATATAAGTACTCTGTAGCTATCTACAGACACTCCAGAAGAGGGTGTCAGATTCTGAAGAATCTAAAACCATCTTATGGTCTGCATATGATGTACATAAACACAGCCTCAGATATACTTCTAAAAATTTAAAGATGGGTGGGGACACTGAAAGGGCTCAACAATTAACAGCATTGTCTCCTCTTCTAGAGAACCTGGGATCAACTACCAGCAACTATATGGTGACCTATCTTCAGTTCCAAAGGATCATATAGAGAGACAGACAGACAGACAGAAATGAGGATGGCAGGCCTGCCTGGTCTTTCTTTCTTTCTTATCCATTTGAAAAAATGTTTACTTATTAATTAATTTATTTATTTATTTATTTATTTATTTATTTATTTATTTATTAGATATAAGTACACTGTAGCTGTCTTCAGACACTCCAGAAGAGGGTGTGAGATTCAGGAGAATCTAAATACCTCTTATGGTCTGCATATGATGTACATAAACACAGACTCAAGTATACTTCTAAAAATTTAAAGATGGGTGGGGCCAAAGAATGGGCTCAACAATTAACAGCGTTGTCTCCTCTTCCAGAGAACCTGGGATCAACTACCAGCAACTATATGGTGGCCCATCTGTAGTTCCAGGGATCAGACAGACAGACAGACAGACAGAGATAAGGATGGCAGGCCTGCCTGGTCTTTCTTTCTTACTTATCCTGTTTAAAAAATGTTTATTTATTTATTTATTTATATATTTATGTATTTATTAGATATAAGTACACTGTAGCTGTCTTCAGACACTCCAGAAGAGGGTGTCAGATTCTGGAGAATTTAAATCACTCTTATGGTCTGCATATGATGTACATAAATACAGCCTCATATTTACCTCTAAATATTTAAAGATGGGTGGGGCCACTGAGAGGGCTCAACAATTAACAGCATTGTCTCCTCTTCCAGAGAACATTGGATAAACTACCAGCAACTATATGGTGGCCCATCTCCAGTTCCAGGGTATCAGACAGACAGACAGAGAGACAGAGATAAGGATGGAGGCCTGCCTGGTCTTTCTTTCTTTCTTATACTTTAAAAAAATGTTTATTTATTTATTTATTTATTTATTTATTTATTTATTTATGTATTTATTAGAAATAAGTACACTGTAGCTGTCTTCAGACACTCTAGAAGAGGGTCTCATCTTCTGGAGAATCTAAATCCCTCTTATGGTCTTCATATGATGTACATAAACACAGCCTCACATATACTTCTAAAAATTTAAAGATGGGTGGGCCCACTGAAAGGGCTCAACAATTAACAGCATTGTCTCTTCTTCCAGAGAACTTGGGATCAACTACCAGCAACTATATGGTGGCCCATCTCAAGTTCCAGGGGATAAGACAGACAGACAGACAGACAGAGATAAGGATGGCAGGCCTGCCTGATTTTTCTTTCTTTCTTATCCTTTTAAAAAATGTTTATTTATTTGTTTATTTGTTTATTTATTTATTTATTTATTTATCAGATATAAGTACACTGTAGCTGTCTTCAGACTCTCCAGAAGAGGGTGTCAGATTCTGGAGAATCTATATCCCTCTTATGGTCTGCATATGATGTACATGAACACAGCCTCACATATACTTCTAAAAATTTAAAGATGGGTGGGGCCACTGAAAGGGCTCAAAAATTAACAGCATTGTCTCCTCTTCCAGAGAACCTGGGATCAACTACCAGCAACTATATGGTGGCCCATCTCGAGTCCAAGGGGATCAGACAGACTGTAGACAGACAGAAAGACAGACAGAGATAAGGATGGCAGGCCTGCCTGGTTTTTCTTTCTTTCTTATCCTGTTTAAAAAATGTTTATTTATTTATTTATTTATTTATTTATTTGATATAAGTACACTGTAGCTGTCTTCAGACACTCCAGAAGAGGGTGTCAGATTCTGGAGAATCTAAATCACATTTATGGTCTGCATAAGATGTACATAAACACAGCCTCACATATACTTCTAAATATTTAAAGATGGGTGGCGCCACTGAAAGGGCTCAACAATTAACAGCATTGTATCCTCTTCCAGAGAACCTGGGATCAACTACCAGCAACACTATGGTGGCCCATCTACAGTTCCAGGGTATCAGACAGACAGACAGACAGACAGACAGAGATAAGGGTGGCAGGCCTGCCCGGTCTTTCTTACTTTCTTATCCTTTTTAAAAAATGTTTATTTATTTATTTATTTATTTATTTATTTATTTATTTATTCATTTATTTATTTATTTATTTATGTATTTATTAGATATAAGTAAACTGTAGCTGTCTTCAGACACTCCAGAAGAGGGTGTCAGATTCTGGAGAATCTAAATCCCTCTTATGGTCTGCATATGATGTACATAAACACAGCCTCACATATACTTCTAAAATTTTAAAGATGGGTGGGGCCACAGAAAGGGCTCAACAATTAACAGCATTGTCTCCTCTTCCAGAGAACCTTGGATAAACTACCAGCAACTATATGGTGGCCCATCTCCAGTTCTAGGGTATCACACAGACAGACAGACAGACAAAGATAAGGGTGGCAGGCTTGCCTGGTCTTTCTTTCTGTCTTATCCTTTTTAAAAAATGTTAATTTATTTATTTATTTATTTATTTATTTATTAGATATAAGTACACTGTAACTGTCTTCAGAAAATACAGAAGAGGGTGTCAGATTCTGGAGAATCTAAATCCCTCTTATGGTCTGCATATGATGTACATAAACACAGCCTCACATACCCTTCTAAAAATTTAAAGATGGGTGGGGCCACTGAAAGGGCTAAACAATTAACAGCATTGTCTCCTCTTCCAGAGAACCTGGGATCAACTACCAGCAACTATATGGTGGCCCATCTGTAGTTCCAGGGATCAGACAGACAGACAGACAGACAGAGATAAGGATGGCAGGCCTGCCTGGTCTTTCTTTCTTACTTATCCTGTTTAAAAAATGTTTATTTATTTATTTATTTATATATTTATGTATTTATTAGATATAAGTACACTGTAGCTGTCTTCAGACACTCCAGAAGAGGGTGTCAGATTCTGGAGAATTTAAATCACTCTTATGGTCTGCATATGATGTACATAAATACAGCCTCACATTTACCTCTAAATATTTAAAGATGGGTGGGGCCACTGAGAGGGCTCAACAATTAACAGCATTGTCTCCTCTTCCAGAGAACATTGGATAAACTACCAGCAACTATATGGTGGCCCATCTCCAGTTCCAGGGTATCAGACAGACAGACAGAGAGACAGAGATAAGGATGGAGGCCTGCCTGGTCTTTCTTTCTTTCTTATACTTTAAAAAAATGTTTATTTATTTATTTATTTATTTATTTATTTATTTATTTATGTATTTATTAGAAATAAGTACACTGTAGCTGTCTTCAGACACTCTAGAAGAGGGTCTCATCTTCTGGAGAATCTAAATCCCTCTTATGGTCTTCATATGATGTACATAAACACAGCCTCACATATACTTCTAAAAATTTAAAGATGGGTGGGCCCACTGAAAGGGCTCAACAATTAACAGCATTGTCTCTTCTTCCAGAGAACTTGGGATCAACTACCAGCAACTATATGGTGGCCCATCTCAAGTTCCAGGGGATAAGACAGACAGACAGACAGACAGAGATAAGGATGGCAGGCCTGCCTGATTTTTCTTTCTTTCTTATCCTTTTAAAAAATGTTTATTTATTTGTTTATTTGTTTATTTATTTATTTATTTATTTATTTATCAGATATAAGTACACTGTAGCTGTCTTCAGACTCTCCAGAAGAGGGTGTCAGATTCTGGAGAATCTATATCCCTCTTATGGTCTGCATATGATGTACATGAACACAGCCTCACATATACTTCTAAAAATTTAAAGATGGGTGGGGCCACTGAAAGGGCTCAAAAATTAACAGCATTGTCTCCTCTTCCAGAGAACCTGGGATCAACTACCAGCAACTATATGGTGGCCCATCTCGAGTCCAAGGGAATCAGACAGACTGTAGACAGACAGAAAGACAGACAGAGATAAGGATGGCAGGCCTGCCTGGTTTTTCTTTCTTTCTTATCCTGTTTAAAAAATGTTTATTTATTTATTTATTTATTTATTTATTTATTTATTTATTTGATATAAGTACACTGTAGCTGTCTTCAGACACTCCAGAAGAGGGTGTCAGATTCTGGAGAATCTAAATCACATTTATGGTCTGCATAAGATGTACATAAACACAGCCTCACATATACTTCTAAATATTTAAAGATGGGTGGCGCCACTGAAAGGGCTCAACAATTAACAGCATTGTATCCTCTTCCAGAGAACCTGGGATCAACTACCAGCAACACTATGGTGGCCCATCTACAGTTCCAGGGTATCAGACAGACAGACAGACAGACAGACAGAGATAAGGGTGGCAGGCCTGCCCGGTCTTTCTTACTTTCTTATCCTTTTTAAAAAATATTTATTTATTTATTTATTTATTTATTTATTTATTCATTTATTTATTTATTTATGTATTTATTAGATATAAGTAAACTGTAGCTGTCTTCAGACACTCCAGAAGAGGGTGTCAGATTCTGGAGAATCTAAATCCCTCTTATGGTCTGCATATGATGTACATAAACACAGCCTCACATATACTTCTAAAATTTTAAAGATGGGTGGGGCCACAGAAAGGGCTCAACAATTAACAGCATTGTCTCCTCTTCCAGAGAACCTTGGATAAACTACCAGCAACTATATGGTGGCCCATCTCCAGTTCTAGGGTATCACACAGACAGACAGACAGACAGAGATAAGGCTGGCAGGCTTGCCTGGTCTTTCTTTCTGTCTTATCCTTTTTAAAAAATATTTATTTATTTATTTATTTATTTATTTATTTATTTATTTATTAGATATAAGTACACTGTAACTGTCTTCAGAAAATACAGAAGAGGGTGTCAGATTCTGGAGAATCTAAATCCCTCTTATGGTCTGCATATGATGTACATAAACACAGCCTCACATACCCTTCTAAAAATTTAAAGATGGGTGGGGCCACTGAAAGGGCTAAACAATTAACAGCATTGTCTCCTCTTCCAGAGAACCTGGGATCAACTACCAGCAACTATATGGTGGCCTATCTCCAGTTCCAAAGGATCATATAGATAGACAGACAGACAGACAGAGATAAGGATGGCAGGACTTCCTGGTGTTTCTTTCTTTCTTATCCTTTTTAAAAAATGTTTATTTATTTATTTATTCATGTATTTATTATATTTACGTACACTGTAGCTGTCTTCAGACACTCCAGAAGAGGGTGTCAGTTTCTGGAGAATCTAAATCACTCTTATGGTCTGAATATGATGTACATAAACACAGCCTCAGATATACTTATAAAAATTTAATGAAGGGTGGGGCCACTGAAAGGGCTCAATAATTTACAGCATTGTCTCCTCTTCCAGAGAACCTTGGATAAACTACCAGCAACTATATGGTGGCCCATATCCAGTACCAGAGGATCAGACAGACAGACAGACAGACAGACAGACAGACAGAGATAAGAATGGCAGGCCTGCCAGGTCTTTCTTTCTTTCTTGTCCTTTTTAAAAAATGTTTATTTATTTATGTATTTATTATATATAAGTACTCTGTAGCTATCTACAGACACTCCAGAAGAGGGTGTCAGATTCTGAAGAATCTAAAACCATCTTATGGTCTGCATATGATGTACATAAACACAGCCTCAGATATACTTCTAAAAATTTAAAGATGGGTGGGGACACTGAAAGGGCTCAACAATTAACAGCATTGTCTCCTCTTCCAGAGAACCTGGGATCAACTACCAGCAACTATATATTGGCCTATCATCAGTTCCAAAGGATCATATAGAGAGACAGACAGACAGACAGAAATGAGGATGGCAGGCCTGCCTGGTCTTTCTTTCTTTCTTATCCATTTGAAAAAATGTTTACTTATTTATTAATTAATTTATTTATTTATTTATTTATTTATTTATTTATTTATTTATTTATTTATTTATTAGATATAAGTACACTGTAGCTGTCTTCAGACACTCCAGAAGAGGGTGTGAGATTCTGGAGAATCTAAATACCTCTTATGGTCTGCATATGATGTACATAAACACAGACTCAAGTATACTTCTAAAAATTTAAAGATGGGTGGGGCCAAAGAATGGGCTCAACATTAACAGCTTGTCTCCTCTTCCAGAGAACCTGGGATCAACTACCAGCAACTATATGGTGGCCCATCTGCAGTTCCAGGGATCAGACAGACAGACAGACAGACAGAGATAAGGATGGCAGGCCTGCCTGGTCTTTCTTTCTTACTTATCCTGTTTAAAAAATGTTTATTTATTTATTTATTTATTTATTTATTTATTTATTTATGTATTTATTAGATATAAGTACACTGTAGCTGTCTTCAGACACTCCAGAAGAGGGTGTCAGATTCTGGAGAATTTAAATCACTCTTATGGTCTGCATATGATGTACATAAATACAGCCTCACATTTACCAATAAAAATTTAAAGATGGTTGGGGCCACTGAAAGGGCTCAACAATTCACAACATTGTCTCCTCTTCCAGAGAATCTGGGAAAAACTACCAGCAAATATATGGTGGCCCATATCTAGTTCCAGAGGATCAGACAGACAGACAGACAGACAGACAGTGATAAGGATGGCAGGCCTGCCTGATTTTTCTTTCTTTCTTATCCTTTTTAAAAAATGTTTATTTAATTATTAATTTATTTATGTATGTATTTATTAGATATAAGTACACTGTAGCTGTCTTCAGACACTCCAGTAGAGGGTGTCAGATTCTGAAGAATCTAAAACCATCTTATGGTCTGCATATGATGTACATAAACACAGCCTCAGATATACTTCTAAAATTTAATGAAGGGAGGGGCCACTGAAAGGGCTCAACAATTAACAGCATTATCTCCTGTTCCAGAGAACCTGGGATCAACTACCAGCAACTTTATGGTGGCCCATCTACAGTTCCAGGGGATCAGACAGACAGACAGAGAGACAGAGATATGGATGGCAGGCCTGCCTGGTCTTTCTTTCTTACTTATCCTGTTTAAAAAATGTTTATTTATTTATTTATTTATTTACGTATTTATTAGATATAATTACACTGTAGCTGTCTTCAGACAGTCCAGAAAAGGGTGTCAATTCTGGAGAATCTAAATCCCTCTTATGGTCTGCATATGATGTACATAAACACAGCCTCACATATACTTCTAAACATTTAAAGATGGGTGGGGCCACTGAAAGTGCTCAACAATGAACAGCATTGTCTCCTCTTCCAGAGAACCTGGGAAAAACTAACAGCAAATATATGGTGGCCCTTATCCAGTTCCAAAGGTTCAGACAGAGAGACAGACAGACAGAGATAAGGATGGCAGGCCTGCCTGATTTTTCTTTCTTTCTTATCCTTTATAAAAAAATGTTTATTTATTTATTAATTTATTTATTTATGTATTTATTAGATATAAGTACACTGTAGCTGTCTTCAGACACTCCAGTAGACGGTTTCAGATTCTGAAAAATCTAAAACCATCTTCTGGTCTGCATATGATGTACATAAACACAGCCTCAGATATACTTCAAAAAATTTAATGAAGGATGGGGCCACTGAAAGGGCTCAACAATTAACAGCATTATCTCCTCTTCCAGAGAACCTGGGATCAACTACCAGCAACTATATGGTGGCTCATCTCCAGTTCCCAGGGATCAGACAGACAGACAGACACACAGACAGAGATATCGATGGCAGGCCTGCCTGGTCTTTCTTTCTTTGTTATACTTTTTAAAAAATGTTTATTTATTTATTTATTCATGTATTTATTAGATATAAGTACACTGTAGCTGTCTTAGACACTCCAGAAGTGGGTGTCTGGTTCTGTAGAATCTAAATCCCTCTTATGGTCTGCATATGATGTACATAAACACAGCCTAACATACAGTTCTAAATATTTAAAAATGGGTGGGGCAATTGAAAGGGCTCAACAATGAACAGCATTGTCTCCTCTTCCAGAGAACCTCGGCTCAACTACCAGCAACTATATGGTGGCCCATCTCCAGTTCCAGGGGATCAGACAGACAGACAGTCAGAAAGACAGAGATAAGGATGGCAGGACTGCCTGGTCTTTCTTTCTTTCTTATCCTTTTGAAAAAATGTTTACTTATTTATTTATTTATGTATTTATTAGATATAAGTAAACTGTAGCTGTCTTCAGACACTCCAGAAGAGGGTGTCAGATTCTGGAGAATCTAAATCCCTCTTATGGCCTGCATATGATGTACATAAACACAGACTCATGTATACTTCTAAAAATTTAAAGATGTGTGGGGCCACTGAGAGGGCTCAAAAATTAACAGCATTGTCTCATCTTCCAGAGAACCTGGGATCAACTACCAGCAACTATATGGTGGCTCATCTCCAGTTCCAGTGAATCAGAAAGACAGAGAGACAGACAGACAGAGATAAGGATGGCAGGCCTGCCTGGTCTTTCTTTATTTCTTATCCTTTATAAAAAATGTTTATTTATTTATTTATTTATTTATTTATTTATTTATTTATTAGATATAAGTACACTGTAGCCATCTTCAGACACTCAAGAAGAGGGTGTCAGATTCTAGAGAATCTAAATCCCTCTTATGGTCTGCATATGATGTACATAAACACAGCCTCACATATACTTCTAAAAATTTAAAGAAAGGTGGGACCACTGAAAGGGCTCAACAATTACCATCACTGTCTCCACTTCCAGAGAACCTGGGATCAACTACCAGCAACTATATGGTGGCCCATCTGCAGTTCCAGGGGATCAGACAGACAGAAAGACAGACAGAGATAAGGATGGCAGGCCTGCCAGGTCTTTCTTTCTTACTTATCCTGTTTAAAAAATGTTTATTTATTTATTTTTTTATGTATTTATGTATTTATTAGATATAAGTACACTGTAGCTGTTCAGACACTCCAGAAGAGTGTGTCAGATTCTGGAGAATCTAAATCCCTCTTATGGTCTGCATATGATGTACATAAACACAGCCTCACGTATAATTCTAAAAATTTAAAGATGGGTGGGACCACTGAAAGGGCTTAACAATTAACATCATTGTCTCCTCTTCCAGAGAACCTGGGATCAACTACCAGCAACTATATGGTGGCCCATATCCAGTTCCAAAGGTTCAGACAGACAGACAGACAGACAGAGATACGGATGGCAGGCCTGCCTGATTTTTCTTTCTTTCTTATCCTTTATAAAAATGTTTATTTATTTATTAATTTATTTATTTATGTATTTATTAGATATAAGGACACTGTAGCTGTCTTCAGACACTCCAGTAGACGGTGTCAGATTCTGAAAAATCTAAAACCATCTTCTGGTCTGCATATGATGTACATAAACACAGCCTCAGATATACTTTAAAAAATTTAATGAAGGGTGTGGCCACTAAAAGGGATCAACAATTAACAGCATTGTATCCTCTTCCAGAGAACCTGGGATCAATAACCAGTAATTATATGGTGGCCCATCTCCAGTTCCAGGGGATCAGACAGACACACAGACAGACAGACAGAGATAAGGATGGCAGGCCTGCCTGATCTTTCTTTCTTTCTTATCATTTTAAAAAAGGTTTATTTATTTATTTATGTATTTATTAGATATAAGTACACTATAGCTATCTTCAGACACTCCAGAAGAGGGTGTTTGATTCTGCAGAACGTAAATCCCATTTATGTTCTGCATATGATGTACATAAACACAGCCTCACATATTCTTCTAAAAATTTAAAGATGGTTGGGGCCACTGAAAGGAACCAACAATTAACAGCATTGTCTCCTCTTCCAGAGAACCTGGGATCAACTACCAGCAACTATATGTTGGCCCACCTCCAGTTTCAGGGGATCAGACAGACAAACAGACAGACAGAAAGACAGAGATAAGGATGGCAGGCCTGCCTGGTCTTTCTTTCTTTCTTATCCTTTTTAAAAAATGTTTATTTATTTATTTATGTATTTTTTAGATATAAGTACACTGTAGCTGTCTTCAGACACTCCAGAAGAGGGTGTCAGATTCTGGAGAATCTAAATCCCTCTTATGGTCTGCATATGATGTACATAAACACAGCCTCACATATACTTCTAAAAATATAAAGATGGGTGGGGTCACTAAAGAAAGGGCTCAACAATTAACAGCATTGTCTCCACTTCCAGAGAACCTGGGATGAACTACCAGCAACTATATGGTGGCCCATCTCCAGTTCCAGGGGATCAGACAGACAGACAGACAGACAGAGATAAGGATGGCAGGCGTGCCTGGTCTTTCTTTCTTTATTATACTGTTGAAAAAATGTTTATTTATTTATTTATTTATTTATTTTTATTTATGTATTTATTAGATATAAGTACACTGTAGCTGTCTTCAGACACTCTAGAAAAGGGTCTCATCTTCTGGAGAATCTAAATCCCTCTTATGGTCTTCATATGATGTACATAAACACAGCCTCACATATACTTCTAAAAATTTAAAGATGGGTGGGCCCACTGAAAGGGCTCAACAATTAAAAGCATTGTCTCTTCTTCCAGAGAACGTGTGATCAACTACCAGCAACTATATGGTGGCCCATCTCAAGTTCCAGGGGATAAGACAGACAGACAGACAGACAGAGATAAGGATGGCAGGCCTGCCTGATTTTTCTTTCTTTCTTATCCTTATAAAAAATGTTTATTTATTTGTTTATTTGTTTATTTATTCATTTATTTATTTATTTATTTATTTATTTATCAGATATAAGTACACTGTAGCTGTCTTCAGACTCTCCAGAAGAGGGTGTCAGATTCTGGAGAATCTATATCCCTCTTATGGTCTGCATATGATGTACATGAACACAGCCTCACATATACTTCTAAAAATTTAAAGATGGGTGGGGCCACTGAAAGGGCTCAAAAATTAACAGCATTGTCTCCTCTTCCAGAGAACCTGGGATCAACAACCAGCAACTATATGGTGGCCCATCTCGAGTCCAAGGGTTCAGACAGACTGTAGACAGACAGAAAGACAGACAGAGATAAGGATGGCAGGCCTGCCTGGTCTTTCTTTCTTTCTTATCCTGTTTAAAAAATGTTTATTTATTTATTTATTTATTTATTTATCTATTTATTTAATATAAGTACACTGTAGCTGTCTTCAGACACTCCAGAAGAGGGTGTCAGATTCTGGAGAATCTAAATCACATTTATGGTCTGCATAAGATGTACATAAACACAGCCTCACATATACTTCTAAATATTTAAAGATGGGTGGCGCCACTGAAAGGGCTCAACAATTAACAGCATTGTATCCTCTTCCAGAGAACCTGGGATCAACTACCAGCAACACTATGGTGGCCCATCTACAGTTCCAGGGTATCAGACAGACAGACAGACAGACAGACAGAGATAAGGGTGGCAGGCCTGCCCGGTCTTTCTTACTTTCTTATCCTTTTAAAAAAATGTTTATTTATTTATTTATTTATTTATTCATTGATTTATTTATTTATTTATTTATGTATTTATTAGATATAAGTAAACTGTAGCTGTCTTCAGACACTCCAGAAGAGGGTGTCAGATTCTGGAGAATCTAAATCCCTCTTATGGTCTGCATATGATGTACATAAACACAGCCTCACATACACTTCTAAAAATTTAAAGATGGGTGGGGCCACTGAAAGGGCTCAACAATTAACAGCATTGTCTCCTCTTCCAGAGAACATTGGATAAACTACCAGCAACTATATGGTGGCCCATCTCCAGTTCCAGGGTATCAGACAGACAGACAGAGAGACAGAGATAAGGATGGAGGCCTGCCTGGTCTTTCTTTCTTTCTTATACTTTAAAAAAATGTTTATTTATTTATTTATTTATTTATTTATTTATTAGAAATAATTACACTGTAGCTGTCTTCAGACACTCTAGAAGAGGGTCTCATCTTCTGGAGAATCTAAATCCCTCTTATGGTCTTCATATGATGTACATAAACACAGCCTCACATATAATTCTAAAAATTTAAAGATGGGTGGGCCCACTGAAAGGGCTCAACAATTAACAGCATTGTCTCCTCTTCCAGAGAACCTTGGATAAACTACCAGCAACTATATGGTGGCCCATCTCCAGTTCTAGGGTATCACACAGACAGACAGACAGACAGAGATAAGGGTGGCAGGCTTGCCTGGTCTTTCTTTCTGTCTTATCCTTTTTAAAAAATGTTTATTTATTTATTTATTTATTTATTTATTTATGTATTTATTAGATATAAGTACACTGTAGCTGTCTTCAGAAAATACAGAAGAGGGTGTCAGATTCTGGAGAATCTAAATCCCTCTTATGGTCTGCATATGATGTACATAAACACAGCCTCACATACACTTCTAAAAATTTAAAGATGGGTGGGGCCACTGAAAGGGCTCAACAATTAACAGCATTGTCTCCTCTTCCAGAGAACCTGGGATCAACTACCAGCAACTATATGGTGGCCTATCTCCAGTTCCAAAGGATCATATAGATAGACAGACAGACAGACAGAGATAAGGATGGCAGGACTTCCTGGTGTTTCTTTCTTTCTTATCCTTTTAAAAAAATGTTTATTTATTTATTTATTCATGTATTTATTATATTTACGTACACTGTAGCTGTCCTCAGACACTCCAGAAGAGGGTGTCAGTTTCTGGAGAATCTAAATCACTCTTATGGTCTGAATATGATGTACATAAACACAGCCTCAGATATACTTATAAAAATTTAATGAAGGGTGGGGCCACTGAAAGGGCTCAATAATTTACAGCATTGTCTCCTCTTCCAGAGAACCTTGGATAAACTACCAGCAACTATATGGTGGCCCATATCCAGTACCAGAGGATCAGACAGACAGACAGGCAGACAGACAGAGATAAGGATGGCAGGCCTGCCAGGTCTTTCTTTCTTTCTTGTCCTTTTTAAAAAATGTTTATTTATTTATGTATTTATTATATATAAGTACTCTGTAGCTATCTACAGACACTCCAGAAGAGGGTGTCAGATTCTGAAGAATCTAAAACCATCTTATGGTCTGCATATGATGTACATAAACACAGCCTCAGATATACTTCTAAAAATTTAAAGATGGGTGGGGCCACTGAAAGGGCTCAACAATTAACAGCATTGTCTCCTCTTCCAGAGAACCTGGGATCAACTACCAGCAACTATATGGTGACCTATCTTCAGTTCCAAAGGATCATATAGAGAGACAGACAGACAGACAGAAATGAGGATGGCAGGCCTGCCTGGTCTTTCTTTCTTTCTTATCCATTTGAAAAAATGTTTACTTATTAATTAATTAATTAATTAATTCATTTATTTATTAGATATAAGTACACTGTAGCGGTCTTCAGACACTCCAGAAAAGGGTGTGAGATTCTGGAGAATCAAAATACCTCTTATGGTCTGCATATGATGTACATAAACACAGACTCAAGTATACTTCTAAAAATTTAAAGATGGGTGGGGCCAAAGAATGGGCTCAACAATTAACAGTGTTGTCTCCTCTTCCAGAGAACCTGGGATCAACTACCAGCAACTATATGGTGGCCCATATGCAGTTCCAGGGATCAGACAGACAGACAGACAGACAGAAATAAGGATGGCAGCCCTCCTGGTCTTTCTTTCTTACTTATCCTGTTTAAAAAATGTTTATTTATTTATTTATTTATTTATGTATTTATTAGATATAAGTACACTGTAGCTGTCTTCAGACACTCCAGAAGAGGGTGTCAGATTCTGGAGAATTTAAATCACTCTTATGGTCTGCATATGATGTACATAAATACAGCCTCACATTTACCTCTAAAAATTTAAAGATGGGTGGGGCCACTGAGAGGGCTCAACAATTAACAGCATTGTCTCCTCTTCCAGAGAACATTGGATAAACTACCAGCAACTATATGGTGGCCCATCTCCAGTTCCAGGGTATCAGACAGACAGACAGAGAGACAGAGATAAGGATGAAGGCCTGCCTGGTCTTTCTTTCTTTCTTATACTTTAAAAAAATGTTTATTTATTTATTTATTTATTTATTTATTTATTTATTAGA
This sequence comes from Mus caroli, assembly GCF_978045245.1. NCBI lineage: Eukaryota > Metazoa > Chordata > Mammalia > Rodentia > Muridae > Mus > Mus caroli. The sequence continues at coordinate 467,529 of NW_028227335.1, read as the reverse complement.
AATAATTACACTGTAGCTGTCTTCAGACACTCTAGAAGAGGGTCTCATCTTCTGGAGAATCTAAATCCCTCTTATGGTCTTCATATGATGTACATAAACACAGCCTCACATATACTTCTAAAAATTTAAAGATGGGTGGGCCCACTGAAAGGGCTCAACAATTAACAGCATTGTCTCCTCTTCCAGAGAACCTGGGATCAACTACCAGCAACTATATGGTGGCCCATCTCGAGTCCAAGGGGATCAGACAGACTGTAGACAGACAGAAAGACAGACAGAGATAAGGATGGCAGGCCTGCCTGGTCTTTCTTTCTTTCTTATCCTGTTTAAAAAATGTTTATTTATTTATTTATTTATTTATTCATTTATTTATTTATTTAATATAAGTACACTGTAGCTGTCTTCAGACACTCCAGAAGAGGGTGTCAGATTCTGGAGAATCTAAATCACATTTATGGTCTGCATAAGATGTACATAAAAACAGCCTCACATATACTTCTAAATATTTAAAGATGGGTGGCGCCACTGAAAGGGCTCAACAATTAACAGCATTGTATCCTCTTCCAGAGAACCTGGGATCAACTACCAGCAAAACTATGGTGGCCCATCTACAGTTCCAGGATATCAGACAGACAGACAGACAGACAGAGATAAGGGTGGCAGGCCTGCCCGGTCTTTCTTACTTTCTTATCCTTTTAAAAAAATGTTTATTTATTTATTTATTTATTTATTTATTTATTTATTCCTTTATTTATTTATTTATTTATGTATTTATTAGATATAAGTAAACTGTAGCTGTCTTCAGACACTCCAGAAGAGGGTGTCAGATTCTGGAGAATCTAAATCCCTCTTATGGTCTGCATATGATGTACATAAACACAGCCTCACATATACTTCTAAAATTTTAAAGATGGGTGGAGCCACAGAAAGGGCTCAACAATTAACAGCATTGTCTCCTCTTCCAGAGAACCTTGGATAAACTACCAGCAACTATATGGTGGCCCATCTCCAGTTCTAGGGTATCACACAGACAGACAGACAGAGATAAGGGTGGCAGGCTTGCCTGGTCTTTCTTTCTGTCTTATCCTTTTTAAAAAATGTTTATTTATTTATTTATTTATTTATTTATTTATTTATTTATGTATTTATTAGATATAAGTACACTGTAGCTGTCTTCAGAAAATACAGAAGAGGGTGTCAGATTCTGGAGAATCTAAATCCCTCTTATGGTCTGCATATGATGTACATAAACACAGCCTCACATACCCTTCTAAAAATTTAAAGATGGGTGGGGCCACTGAAAGGGCTCAACAATTAACAGCATTGTCTCCTCTTCCAGAGAACCTGGGATCAACTACCAGCAACTATATGGTGGCCTATCTCCAGTTCCAAAGGATCATATAGATAGACAGACAGACAGACAGAGATAAGGATGGCAGGACTTCCTGGTGTTTCTTTCTTTCTTATCCTTTTTAAAAAATGTTTATTTATTTATTTATTCATGTATTTATTATATTTACGTACACTGTAGCTGTCTTCAGACACTCCAGAAGAGGGTGTCAGTTTCTGGAGAATCTAAATCACTCTTATGGTCTGAATATGATGTACATAAACACAGCCTCAGATATACTTATAAAAATTTAATGAAGGGTGGGGCCACTGAAAGGGCTCAATAATTAACAGCATTGTCTCCTCTTCCAGAGAACCTTGGATAAACTACCAGCAACTATATGGTGGCCCATATCCAGTACCAGAGGATCAGACAGACAGACAGGCAGACAGACAGAGATAAGGATGGCAGGCCTGCCAGGTCTTTCTTTCTTTCTTGTCCTTTTTAAAAAATGTTTATTTATTTATGTATTTATTATATATAAGTACTCTGTAGCTATCTACAGACACTCCAGAAGAGGGTGTCAGATTCTGAAGAATCTAAAACCATCTTATGGTCTGCATATGATGTACATAAACACAGCCTCAGATATACTTCTAAAAATTTAAAGATGGGTGGGGCCACTGAAAGGGCTCAACAATTAACAGCATTGTCTCCTCTTCCAGAGAACCTGGGATCAACTACCAGCAACTATATGGTGACCTATCTTCAGTTCCAAAGGATCATATAGAGAGACAGACAGACAGACAGAAATGAGGATGGCAGGCCTGCCTGGTCTTTCTTTCTTTCTTATCCATTTGAAAAAATGTTTACTTATTAATTAATTAATTAATTAATTAATTTATTTATTTATTTATTAGATATAAGTACACTGTAGCTGTCTTCAGACACTCCAGAAGAGGGTGTGAGATTCAGGAGAATCTAAATACCTCTTATGGTCTGCATATGATGTACATAAACACAGACTCAAGTATACTTCTAAAAATTTAAAGATGGGTGGGGCCAAAGAATGGGCTCAACAATTAACAGCGTTGTCTCCTCTTCCAGAGAACCTGGGATCAACTACCAGCAACTATATGGTGGCCCATCTGCAGTTCCAGGGATCAGACAGACAGACAGACAGAGATAAGGATGGCAGGCCTGCCTGGTCTTTCTTTCTTACTTATCCTGTTTAAAAAATGTTTATTTATTTATTTATTTATTTATTTATATATTTATGTATTTATTAGATATAAGTACACTGTAGCTGTCTTCAGACACTCCAGAAGAGGGTGTCAGATTCTGGAGAATTTAAATCACTCTTATGGTCTGCATATGATGTACATAAATACAGCCTCACATTTACCTCTAAATCTTTAAAGATGGGTGGGGCCACTGAGAGGGCTCAACAATTAACAGCATTGTCTCCTCTTCCAGATAACATTGGATAAACTACCAGCAACTATATGGTGGCCCATCTCCAGTTCCAGGGTATCAGACAGACAGACAGAGAGACAGAGATAAGGATGGAGGCCTGCCTGGTCTTTCTTTCTTTCTTATACTTTAAAAATATGTTTATTTATTCATTTATTTATTTATTTATTTATTAGAAATAAGTACACTGTAGCTGTCTTCAGACACTCTAGAAGAGGGTCTCATCTTCTGGAGAATCTAAATCCCTCTTATGGTCTTCATATGATGTACATAAACACAGCCTCACATATACTTCTAAAAATTTAAAGATGGGTGGGCCCACTGAAAGGGCTCAACAATTAACAGCATTGTCTCTTCTTCCAGAGAACTTGGGATCAACTACCAGCAACTATATGGTGGCCCATCTCAAGTTCCAGGGGATAAGACAGACAGACAGACAGACAGACAGAGATAAGGATGGCAGGCCTGCCTGATTTTTCTTTCTTTCTTATCCTTTTAAAAAATGTTTATTTATTTGTTTATTTGTTTATTTGTTTATTTATTTATTTATTTATTTATCAGATATAAGTACACTGTAGCTGTCTTCAGACTCTCCAGAAGAGGGTGTCAGATTCTGGAGAATCTATATCCCTCTTATGGTCTGCATATGATGTACATGAACACAGCATCACATATACTTCTAAAAATTTAAAGATGGGTGGGGCCACTGAAAGGGCTCAAAAATTAACAGCATTGTCTCCTCTTCCAGAGAACCTGGGATCAACTACCAGCAACTCTATGGTGGCCCATCTCGAGTCCAAGGGTATCAGACAGACTGTAGACAGACAGAAAGACAGACAGAGATAAGGATGGCAGGCCTGCCTGGTTTTTTTTTCTTTCTTATCCTGTTTAAAAAATGTTTATTTATTTATTTATTTATTTATTTATTTATTTATTTATTTATTTATTTGATATAAGTACACTGTAGCTGTCTTCAGACACTCCAGAAGAGGGTGTCAGATTCTGGAGAATCTAAATCACATTTATGGTCTGCATAAGATGTACATAAACACAGCCTCACATATACTTCTAAATATTTAAAGATGGGTGGCGCCACTGAAAGGGCTCAACAATTAACAGCATTGTATCCTCTTCCAGAGAACCTGGGATCAACTACCAGCAACACAATGGTGGCCCATCTACAGTTCCAGGGTATCAGACAGACAGACAGACAGACAGACAGAGATAAGGGTGGCAGGCCTGCCCGGTCTTTCTTACTTTCTTATCCTTTTTAAAAAATGTTTATTTATTTATTTATTTATTTATTTATTCATTTATTTATTTATTTATTTATGTATTTATTAGATATAAGTAAACTGTAGCTGTCTTCAGACACTCCAGAAGAGGGTGTCAGATTCTGGAGAATCTAAATCCCTCTTATGGTCTGCATATGATGTACATAAACACAGCCTCACATATACTTCTAAAATTTTAAAGATGGGTGGGGCCACAGAAAGGGCTCAACAATTAACAGCATTGTCTCCTCTTCCAGAGAACCTTGGATAAACTACCAGCAACTATATGGTGTCCCATCTCCAGTTCTAGGGTATCACACAGACAGACAGACAGACAGACAGAGATAAGGGTGGCAGGCTTGCCTGGTCTTTCTTTCTGTCTTATCCTTTTTAAAAAATATTTATTTATTTATTTATTTATTTATTTATTTATTTATTAGATATAAGTACACTGTAACTGTCTTCAGAAAATACAGAAGAGGGTGTCAGATTCTGGAGAATCTAAATCCCTCTTATGGTCTGCATATGATGTACATAAACACAGCCTCACATACCCTTCTAAAAATTTAAAGATGGGTGGGGCCACTGAAAGGGCTAAACAATTAACAGCATTGTCTCCTCTTCCAGAGAACCTGGGATCAACTACCAGCAACTATATGGTGGCCTATCTCCAGTTCCAAAGGATCATATAGATAGACAGACAGACAGACAGAGATAAGGATGGCAGGACTTCCTGGTGTTTCTTTCTTTCTTATCCTTTTTAAAAAATGTTTATTTATTTATTTATTCATGTATTTATTATATTTACGTACACTGTAGCTGTCTTCAGACACTCCAGAAGAGGGTGTCAGTTTCTGGAGAATCTAAATCACTCTTATGGTCTGAATATGATGAACATAAACACAGCCTCAGATATACTTATAAAAATTTAATGAAGTGTGGGGCCACTGAAAGGGCTCAATAATTTACAGCATTGTCTCCTCTTCCAGAGAACCTTGGATAAACTACCAGCAACTATATGGTGGCCCATATCCAGTACCAGAGGATCAGACAGACAGACAGACAGAGAGACAGAGATAAGAATGGCAGGCCTGCCAGGTCTTTCTTTCTTTCTTGTCCTTTTTAAAAAATGTTTATTTATTTATGTATTTATTATATATAAGTACTCTGTAGATATCTACAGACACTCCAGAAGAGGGTGTCAGATTCTGAAGAATCTAAAACCATCTTATGGTCTGCATATGATGTACATAAACACAGCCTCAGATATACTTCTAAAAATTTAAAGATGGGTGGGGCAACTGAAAGGGCTCAACAATTAACAGCATTGTCTCCTCTTCCAGAGAACCTGGGATCAACTACCAGCAACTATATAGTGGCCTATCTTCAGTTCCAAAGGATCATATAGAGAGACAGACAGACAGACAGAAATGAGGATGGCAGGCCTGCCTGGTCTTTCTTTCTTTCTTATCCATTTGAAAAAATGTTTACTTATTAATTAATTAATTAATTAATTTATTTATTTATTTATTTATTAGATATAAGTACACTGTAGCTGTCTTCAGACACTCCAGAAGAGGGTGTGAGATTCTGGAGAATCTAAATACCTCTTATGGTCTGCATATGATGTACATAAACACAGACCTAAGTATACTTCTAAAAATTTAAAGATGGGTGGGGCCAAAGAATGGGCTCAACAATTAACAGCGTTGTCTCCTCTTCCAGAGAACCTGGGATCAACTACCAGCAACTATATGGTGGCCCATCTGCAGTTCCAGGGATCAGACAGACAGACAGACAGACAGAGATAAGGGTGGCAGGACTGCCCGGTCTTTCTTACTTTCATATCCTTTTTAAAAAATGTTTGTTTATTTATTTATTTATTTATTTATTTATTTATTTATTTATTCTTTTATTTATTTATTTATTTATTTATTTATTTATTTATTTATGTATTTATTAGATATAAGTAAACTGTAGCTGTCTTCAGACACTCCAGGAGAGGGTGTCAGATTCTGGAGAATCTAAATCCCTCTTATGGTCTGCATATGATGTACATAAACACAGCCTCACATATACTTCTAAAATTTTAATGATGGGTGGGGCCACAGAAAGGGCTCAACAATTAACAGCATTGTCTCCTCTTCCAGAGAACCTTGGATAAACTACCAGCAACTATATGGTGGCCCATCTCCAGTTCTAGGGTATCACACAGACAGACAGACAGACAGAGATAAGGGTGGCAGGCTTGCCTGGTCTTTCTTTCTGTCTTATCCTTTTTAAAAAATGTTAATTTATTTATTTATTTATTTATTTATTTATTTATTTATTTATTTATTAGATATAAGTACACTGTAACTGTCTTCAGAAAATACAGAAGAGGGTGTCAGATTCTGGAGAATCTAAATCCCTCTTATGGTCTGCATATGATGTACTTAAACACAGCCTCACATACCCTTCTAAAAATTTAAAGATGGGTGGGGCCACTGAAAGGGCTAAACAATTAACAGCATTGTCTCCTCTTCCAGAGAACCTGGGATCAACTACCAGCAACTATATGGTGGCCTATCTCCAGTTCCAAATGATCATATAGATAGACAGACAGACAGACAGAGATAAGGATGGCAGGACTTCCTGGTGTTTCTTTCTTTCTTATCCTTTTCAAAAAATGTTTATTTATTTATTTATTCATGTATTTATTATATTTACGTACACTGTAGCTGTCTTCAGACACTCCAGAAGAGGGTGTCAGTTTCTGGAGAATCTAAATCACTCTTATGGTCTGAATATGATGTACATAAACACAGCCTCAGATATACTTATAAAAATTTAATGAAGGGTGGGGCCACTGAAAGGGCTCAATAATTTACAGCATTGTCTCCTCTTCCAGAGAACCTTGGATAAACTACCAGCAACTATATGGTGGCCCATATCCAGTACCAGAGGATCAGACAGACAGACAGACAGACAGACAGAGATAAGAATGGCAGGCCTGCCAGGTCTTTCTTTCTTTCTTGTCCTTTTTAAAAAATGTTTATTTATTTATGTATTTATTATATATAAGTACTCTGTAGCTATCTACAGACACTCCAGAAGAGGGTGTCAGATTCTGAAGAATCTAAAACCATCTTAGGGTCTGCATATGATGTACATAAACACAGCCTCAGATATACTTCTAAAAATTTAAAGATGGGTGGGGCCACTGAAAGGGCTCAACAATTAACAGCATTGTCTCCTCTTCCAGAGAACCTGGGATCAACTACCAGCAACTATATAGTGGCCTATCTTCAGTTCCAAAGGATCATATAGAGAGACAGACAGACAGACAGAAATGAGGATGGCAGGCCTGCCTGGTCTTTCTTTCTTTCTTATCCATTTGAAAAAATGTTTACTTATTAATTAATTAATTAATTAATTTATTTATTTATTTATTTATTAGATATAAGTACACTGTAGCTGTCTTCAGACACTCCAGAAGAGGGTGTGAGATTCTGGAGAATCTAAATACCTCTTATGGTCTGCATATGATGTACATAAACACAGACTCAAGTATACTTCTAAAAATTTAAAGATGGGTGGGGCCAAAGAATGGGCTCAACAATTAACAGCATTGTCTCCTCTTCCAGAGAACCTGGGATCAACTACCAGCAACTATATGGTGGCCCATCTGCAGTTCCAGGGATCAGACAGACAGACAGACAGACAGAGATAAGGATGGCAGGCCTGCCTGGTCTTTCTTTCTTACTTATCCTTTATAAAAAATGTTTATTTATTTATTTATTTATTTATTTATTTATTTATTTATGTATTTTTTAGATATAAGTACACTGTAGCTGTCTTCAGACACTCCAGTATAGGGTGTCAGATTCTGGAGAATCTAAATCCCTCTTATGGTCTGCATATGATGTACATAAACACAGCCTCACATATACTTCTAAAAATTTAAAGATGGGTGGGGCCACTGAAAGGGCTCAATAATTAAGAGCATTGTCTCCTCTTCCAGAGAACCTGGGATCAACTACAAGCAACTATATGGTTGCCCATCTCCAGTTCCAGGGGATCAGACAGAGAGACAGACAGACAGACAGAGATAAGGATGGAAGGCCTGCCTGGTCTTTCTTTCTTTCTTATCCTTTTTAAAAAATGTTTATTTATTTATGCATTTATTAGATATAAGTACACTGTAGCTATCTTCAGACACTCCAGAAGAGGGTGTCATATTCTGGAGAATCTAAATCCCTCTTATTGTCTGCATATGATGTACATAAACACAGCCTCACATACACCTCTAAAAATTTAAAGATGAGTGGGGCCACTGAATGGGCTCAACAATTAACAGCATTGTCTCCTCTTCCAGAGAACCTGGGATCAACTACCAGCAACTATATGGTGGCCCATCTCCAGTTCCAGGAGATCAGAAAGACAGACAGACAGACAGAGAAAAGGATGGCAGGCCCTGCCTGGTCTTTCTTTTTTTCTTATCATTTTTTTTTAATTATTTATTTATTTATTTATTCATTTATTTATTTATTTATTTATTTATTAGACATAAGTACACTGTAGCTGTCTTCAGACACTCCAGAAGAGGGTGTCAGATTCTGGAGAATCTAAATCCCTCTTATAGTCTGCCTATGTTGTACATAAACACAGCCTCACATACACTTCTAAAAATTTAAAGATGAGTGGGGCCACTGAAAGGGCTCAACAATTAACAGCATTGTCTCCTCTTCCAGAGAACCTGGGATCAACTACCAGCAACTATATTGTGGCCCATCTCCAGTTCAGGGGATCAGACAGACAGACAGACAGAGATAAGGATGGCAGGCCTGCCTGGTCTTTCATTTTTTCTTATCCTTTTAAAAAATGTTTATTTATTTATTTATTTATTCATTTATTTATTAGATATAAGTACCCTGTAGCTGCCTTCAGATACTCCAGAAGAGGGTGTCAGATTCTGGAGAATATAAATCCCTCTTATGGTCTGCATATGATGTACATAAACAAAGCCTCACATATACTTCTAAAAATTTAAAGATGGGTGGGGCCACTGAAGGGCTCAACAATTAACAGCATTGTCTCCTCTTACAGAGAACCTGGGATCAACTACCAGCAAAAATATGGTGGCCCATCTCCAGTTTCAGGGGATCAGACAGACAGACAGACAAACAGACAAGGATGGCAGGCCTGCCTGGTTGTTCTTTCTTTCTTATCATTTTTGAAAAAATGTTTATTTATTTATTTATGTATTTATTAGATATAAGTACACTGTAGAGGTCTTCAGACACTTCAGAAGAGGTTGTCAGATTCTGGAGAATCTAAATCCCTCTTATGGTCTGCATATGATGTACATAAACACAGACTCACATTTACTTCCAAAAATTTAAAGATGGGTGGGGCCACTGAAAGGGCTCAAGAATTAACAGCATTGTCTCCTCTTCCAGAGAACCTGAGATCAACTACCAGCAACTATATGGTGGCCCATTTCGAGGTCCGGGGAATCAGAAAGACAGATAGAGAGACAGACAGAGATAAGGATGGCAGGCCTGCCTGGAATTTCTTTTCTTCTTATCAATTTTAAAAAAAGTTTATTTATTCATTCATTTATTTATTTATTTATTTATTTATTTATTAGAATAAGTACACTGTAGCTGTCTTCAGACACTCCAGAAGAGGGTGTCAGATTCTGGAGAATCTAAATCCCTCTTATAGTCTGCCTATGATGTACATAAACACAGCCTCACATACACTTCTAAAAATTTAAAGATGAGTGGGGCCACTGAAAAGGCTCAACAATTAACAGCATTGTCTCCTCTTCCAGAGAACCTGGGGTCAACTATCAGCCACTATATGGTGGCCCATCTCCAGTTCCCCGGGATCAGACAGACAGACAGACAGACAGAGTTAAGGAACGCAGGCCTGCCTGGACTTTCTTTTTTTCTTATCATTTTTAAAAAATGATTATTTATTTATTTATTTATTTATTTATTAGATATAAGTACATGGTAACAGTCTTCTGACACTCCAGAAGACGGTGTCAGATTCTGGACAATCTAAATCCCTCTTATGGTCTGCATATGAGGTACATAAACACAGCCTCACATATACTTCTAAAAATTTAAAGATGGGTGGGGCCACTTTACTGCTCAAAAAGTAACAGCATTGTCTCCTCTTCCAGAGAACCTGGGTTCAACTACCAGCAACTATATGGTGGCCCATCTCCAGTTCCAGGGGATCAGACAGACAGACAGACATACAGACAGATAGAGATAAGGATGGCAGGCCTGCCTGGTCTTTCTTTCTTTCTTATCCTTTTTAAGAAATGTTTATTTATTTATTAATGTATATTAGATATAAGTACAATGTAGCTGTCTTCAGACACTGAGGAAGAGGGTGTCAGATTCTGGAGAAACTAAATCCCTCTTATGGACTGCAAATGATGTACATAAGCACAGACTCACAATTACTTCCAAAAATTTAAAGATGTGTGGGGCCACTGAAAGGGCTCAACAATTAACAGCATTGTCTCCTCTTCCAGAGAACCTGGGATCAACTACCAGCAACTATATGGTGGCCCATCTCCAGTTCCAGGGGATCAGATAGACAGACAGACAGACAGAAGAGATAAGGATCGCAGGCCTGCCTGTTCTTTCTTTCTTTCTTTCTTATCCTTTTAAAATGTTTATTTATTTATTTATTTATTTATTTATTTATTAGATTTAAGTACACTTTAGTTTCTTCAGAAACTCAGGAGGAGGGTTTCAGGTTCTGGAGTATCTAAATCCCTCTTATGGACTGCATATGATGTACATTAACACAGCCTCATATATACTTCTAAAAATTTAAAGATGGGTGGGGCCACTGAAAGGGCTCAACAATTAACAGCCTTGTCTCCTCTTCCAGAGAACCTGGGATCAACTACCAGCAACTATATAATGGCCCATCTCCAGTTCCAGGGGATCAGACAGACAGACAGACAGACAGACTAGAATGGCAGGCCTGTCTGGTTTTTCATTCTTTCTTATCCTTTTTAAAACATCTTTCTTTCTTTCTTTCTTTCTTTCTTTCTTTCTTTCTTTCTTTCTTTCTTTCTTTCTTTCTTTATTAGATATAAGTACACTGTAGATGTCTTCAGACACTCCAGAAGAGGGTATCAGTTTCTGGAGAATCTAAATCCCTCTTATGGTCTGCATACAATGTACATAAACACAGCCTCACATATACTTCTAAAAATTTAAAGATGGGTGGGGCCACTGAAAGGGCTCAACAATTAACAGCATTGTCTCCTCTTCCAGAGAACCTGGGATCAACTACCAGCAACTATATGGTGGCCCATCTCTAGTTCCAGGGGATCAGACAGACAGACTGACAGACAGAGATAAGGATGGCAGGCCTACCTGGTCTTTCTTTCCTTCTTATCCTTTTAAAAAATGTTTATTTATTTATTTATGTATGTATTTATTAGATATAAGTACACAGTAGCTGTCTTCAGACACTCCAGAAGAGTGTGTCAGATTACGGAGAATCTAAATCCCTCTTATGGTCTGCATATGATGTATATAAACACAGCCTCACATATACTTCTAAAAATTTAAAGATGGGTGGGGCCACTTAAAGGGCTCAACAAATACCAGCATTGTCTCCTCTTCCAGAGAACCTGGGATCAACTACCAGCAACTATATGGTGGCCCATCTCCAGTTCCAGGGGATCAGATAGACAGACAGACAGACAGAAGAGATAAGGATCGCAGGCCTGCCTGTTCTTTCTTTCTTTCTTTCTTATCCTTTTAAAATGTTTATTTATTTATTTATTTATTTATTTATTTATTTATTAGATTTAAGTACACTTTAGCTGTCTTCAGAAACTCAGGAGGAGGGTTTCAGGTTCTGGAGTATCTAAATCCCTCTTATGGACTGCATATGATGTACATTAACACAGCCTCATATATACTTCTAAAAATTTAAAGATGGGTGGGGCCACTGAAAGGGCTCAACAATTAACAGCCTTGTCTCCTCTTCCAGAGAACCTGGGATCAACTACCAGCAACTATATAATGGCCCATCTCCAGTTCCAGGGGATCAGACAGACAGACAGACAGACAGACTAGAATGGCAGGCCTGTCTGGTTTTTCATTCTTTCTTATCCTTTTTAAAACATCTTTCTTTCTTTCTTTCTTTCTTTCTTTCTTTCTTTCTTTCTTTCTTTCTTTCTTTCTTTCTTTCTTTCTTTCTTTATTAGATATAAGTACACTGTAGATGTCTTCAGACACTCCAGAAGAGGGTATCAGTTTCTGGAGAATCTAAATCCCTCTTATGGTCTGCATACAATGTACATAAACACAGCCTCACATATACTTCTAAAAATTTAAAGATGGGTGGGGCCACTGAAAGGGCTCAACAATTAACAGCATTGTCTCCTCTTCCAGAGAACCTGGGATCAACTACCAGCAACTATATGGTGGCCCATCTCTAGTTCCAGGGGATCAGACAGACAGACTGACAGACAGAGATAAGGATGGCAGGCCTACCTGGTCTTTCTTTCCTTCTTATCCTTTTAAAAAATGTTTATTTATTTATTTATGTATGTATTTATTAGATATAAGTACACAGTAGCTGTCTTCAGACACTCCAGAAGAGTGTGTCAGATTACGGAGAATCTAAATCCCTCTTATGGTCTGCATATGATGTATATAAACACAGCCTCACATATACTTCTAAAAATTTAAAGATGGGTGGGGCCACTTAAAGGGCTCAACAAATACCAGCATTGTCTCCTCTTCCAGAGAACCTGGGATCAACTATCAGCAAAAATATGGTGGCCCATCTCCAGTTTCAGGGGATCAGATAGACAGATAGACAAACAGACAAGTAAGGCAGGCCTGCTTGGTTTTTATTTCTTTCTTATCCTTTTTAAAACATGTTTATTTATTTATTTATGTATTTATTAGATATAAGTACACTCTAGCTGTCTTCAGACACTCCAGAAGAGGGTGTCAGATTCTGAAAAATCTAAATCCCTCTTATGGTCTGCATATGATGTACATAAACACAGCCTCACAAATTCTTCTAAAAATTTAAAGATGGGTGGAGCCACTGAAAGGGCTCAAAAATTAACAGCATTGTCTCCTCTTGCAGAGAAACTGGGATCAACTACCAGCAACTATATGGTGGCCCATCTCCAGTTCCAGGGTATCAGACAGACAGACAGATAGACAGAGATAAGGATGGCAGGCCTGCCTGGTCTTTCTTTCTTTCTTTCTTATCCATTTTTAAAAATGTTTATTTATTTATTTATTTATTTATTTATTTATTTATTAGATATAAGTACACTGTAGTTGTCTTCAGTCACTCCAGAAGAGGGTGTCAGATTCTGGAGAATATAAATCCCTCTTATGGTCTGCATATGATGTACATAAACACAGCCTCACATATAGTTCTAAAAATTTGAAGATGGGTGGGGCCCCAGAAAGGGCTCAATAATTAACAGCATTGACTCCTCTTCCAGAGAACCTGGGATCAACAATGAGCAACTATATGGTGGCCCATCTTTCGTTCCAGTGGATCAGACAGACAGACAGACAGACAGAGATAAGGATGGCAGGCCTGCCTGGTCTTTCTTTTTTTCTTATCCTTTTTAAAAAATGTTTATTTATTTATGTATGTATATATTTATTTATTTATTTATTTATTTATTTATTAGATATAAGTACAATGTAGCTGTCTTCAGACACTCCAGAAGAGGGTGTCAGATTCTGGAGAATCTAAATCCCTCGTATGGTCTGCATATGATGTACATAAACACAGCCTCACATATACTTCTAAAAATTTAAAGATGGGTGGGGCTACTGAAAGGGCTCAACAACTAACAGCATTGTCTCCTCTTCCAGAGTACCTGGGATCAACTACCAGCAACTATATGGTGGCCCATCTCCAGTTCCAGGGGATCTGACAGATAGAGAGACAGACAGACAGACAGACAGACAAGGTGGCAGGCCTGCCTGGTCTTTCTTTCTTTCTTATCCTTTTTTAAAATGTTTATTAATTTATGTATGTATTTATTAGATAAAAGTACACGGTAGCTGTCTTCAAACACTCCCGAAGAGGGTGTCAGATTCTGGAGAATCTATATCCCTCTTATGATCTGCATATGATGTACATAAACACAGCCTCACATATACCTCTAAAAACTTAAAGATGGGTGGGGCCACTGAAAGGGCTCAACAATTAACAGCATTGTCTCCTCTTCCAGAGAACCTGGGATCAACTACCAGCAACTATATAATGGCCCATCTCCAGTTCCAGGGGATCTTACTTACTGCCTCTGCCTACAGAGTGCTCTCATTAAGAGCTTGAGCCACCACTGAAGGTCGGGTTTTCTAAACCTTACCTTGCTCTTGGTGTCTGTTCTCAGCTGTGAAACCCTAATTAACACAGGTAGGCAGTCCTGGGTCAGCCAGAGCTACAGACTGAGGCCTTCTCTAAAAACAAATAAAACAAAACAAAACAACAAATAGAAATAATAAAATACATAAATTAAACAACCACAGCATAGCTTTTCTCTCTCTAGGTGGTACTCAGAATTTCCAGCAGTTGGCCTGTGACACCTCAGCTCAGTATATGTGAGGCTGTGTTTATGTACATCATACACAGACCATAAGAGGGATTTAGATTCTCTAGAATCTAACACACTCTTCTGGAGTGTCTGTAGACAGCTACAGTGTACTTATATATAATAAATACATAAATAAATAAACATTTTTTAAAGGATAAGAAAGAAAGAAAAATCAGGCAGGCCTGCCATCCTTATCTCTGTCTGTCTGTCTGTCTGTCTGCCTGATCCCCTGGAACTGCAGATGGGCCACCATATAGTTGCTGGTAGTTGATCCCAGGTTCTCTGGAAGAGGAGACAATGATGTTAATTGTTGAGCCCTTTCAGTGGTCCTACCCATCTTTAAATTTTTAGAAGTATATGTGAGGCTGTGTTTATGTACATCATATGCAGACCATAAGAGGGATTTAGATTCTCCAGAATCTGACACCCTATTCTGGAGTGTCTGAAGACAGCTACAGTATACTTATATCTAATAAATACATAAAGAAAGAAAGAAAGAAAGAAAGAAAGAAAGAAAGAAAGAAAGAAAGAAAGAAAGAAAGAAAGAAAGAAAAAGTGTTAAAGTTTTTAAAAATTAAAAAAAAATACCAGATCACCATCACACAGCATTGGCTGTCTTCAGGTGTATCCTTTCAGCCTCCAAAACAAAAAGCAATGGCTGGCTGTCTTCAGGTGTATCCTATTCTCCAGTCTTATTTCCAACCTAAGAGCTGGGCTGAGCTGCCTCATTATGTAATTGCAAACCTTCCTTGGTTTGTCTTTTCCATTTCTAAGACTAACAGGCCTTTTTCTATTTAGAGAATATGCTCATGACTGTACTTTAGATATAGTAAATATAACTGTTGCTTATAAAACTTGTTTTCTAGGAATTTTTAAAGGGCAATGGCAGAGTTTATTTTTTAAAAATATTTTGCATTTATTTATTTGTGTGAGTGATGAAGCTCAGGTCTTCAAACTCGTCAGGAGGTATGATTACCTTCCCTCTCTCTCAACCCCTCTCTCTCCTCTCTCAATGATTGTGTAAGAATGTTTTGCATGTGTATGCTGTGCCCACAGACTCCAGAACAGAGTATTAGATCCCCTGGAACTGGAGATGGGCCACCATATATAATACTGGTAATTGAGCCCAGGTTCTCTGGAAGAGGAGACAATGCTCTTAATTGTTGAGCCCTCTCTGTAGCCACATCTTTTTTCTTTTTTTTTCTTTTTTTTTTTTGAGTATATGTGAGGCTGTGTTTATATACATCATATGCAGACAATAAGAATGATTTAGATTCTTCAGAATCTGACACCCTCTTCTGGACTGTCTGAAGATAGCTACAGCATACTTAAATATAATAAATAAATAAATCTTTAAAAAGAAAAGGAAAAGTAAAAAAGAAAGATCAGGCCTGCCATATGCATGTTCATAGAGGAAAATGGAAGAGACCCCAATCTAACCTCAGCAGGGTGCTTCCTTCTGGATGGTAGCTCACAGTTTCATCCCAGCAAGACAGGCAAATCACTGAGTTCAAGGACAGTAAGGTTCAGGACAGCCAAGGTTAGGAAGGAAAAGGGTCTATGTTGAGAATACAAACCGACAAAACAACAACTAGGAAAAAGAAGTGACAGTGTAACTTGGGGTAGGGTACCAACAAGAGAAAGCTTTCTGTTACCACTTACAAACACCAGTAGCCTTGCACCCTTCTGCCCAGGTCCCTGCCTTCCTTTCTAGGAATTCTAAGGATGCCAGGGGGTGGGGGAATCCAGATTAACTTTTTAAAAACAAAGACTTGGTCTTTGATGTCTATAGGAAGCCCTTCTCAGTGCCTTTAACTACCACTGAACTTTCAGGGCTGTGACTCAACTGTAACAAGGAACAGGGCTAAGAACCTGCAGCCTTTGAAAACAACTATTTTTTTAAAGTGGGGGACACAAATCAGCAGTAGAAGCCCTCAGGTTCAGCCATAATACTTGTTAGGGAAAGAGCCTCAATGTCCGGAGCTGAGGTCTCATGGGTGAACTGCTTCAAGCTCTGAGTATCATTGAAAGAAAGAAAAGATATCATGTGGTTGCTTAATTTATTTATTTTATTATTTCTATTTTTTGTTTTCTTTTGTTTTGTTTTAGAAAAGGCCTCAGTCTGTAGCTATGGCTGACCTAGGACAGACTACATGTGTTAATTAGGGTTTCACAGCTGAGAAACAGACCATACCTATGTAAGATTTAGAAAACGCAACAGTCAGTGGTGGCTCGAGCTCTTAATGAGAGCACTCTGGAGGCAGAGGCAGTCAAATTCTGAGTTCGAGGCCAGCCTGGTTAAAGACAGGGATAGGCAGGGATAGGCAAGGAAGGGCTGGGCTAGGCTAGGCTAGGCAAGGGGCTGGGATAGTCAAGGCAAGGGACTAGGCTAGGCTACTCAAGGGGCTAGGCAAGACAGACAGACAGAGAGAAAGACAGAAAAGGATGGCAGGCCTGCCTGGTTTTTCTTTCTTTCTTATCCCTTTTAAAAAAATGTTTATTTATTTATTTATTTATTTATGTATTTATTAGATATAAGTACACTGTAGCTGTCTTCAGACACTCCAGAAGAGGGTGTCAGATTCTGGAGAATCTATATCCCTCTTATGGTCTGCATATGATGTACATAAACACAGCCTCACATATACTTCTAAAAATTTAAAGATGTGTGGGGCCAATGAAAGGGATCAACAATTAACAGCATTGTCTCCTCTTATAGAGAACCTGGGATCAACTACCAGCAACTATATGGTGGCCCATCTCCAGTTCCAGGGGATCAGACAGACAGACAGACATACAGACAGATAGAGTTAAGGATGGCAGGCCTACCTGGTCTTTCATTCTTTCTTATCCTTTTTAAAAAATGTTTATTAATTTAAGTAGGTATTTATTAGATTTAAGTACACTGTAGCTGTCTTCAAACACTCCCGAAGAGGGTGTCAGATTCTGGAGAATCTATATCCCTCTTATGGTCTGCATATGATGTACATGAACACAGCCTCACATATACTTCTAAAAATTTAAAGATGTGTGGGGCCACTGAAAGGGCTCAACAATTAACAGCACTGACTCCTCTTCCAGAGAACATGGGATCAACTACCAGCAATTATATGGTGGCCCATCTCCAGTTCCAGGGGATCAGACAGACAGACAGACAGACAAGGATGGCAGGCGTGCCTGGTCTCTCTTTCTTTATTATCCTTTTTAAAAAATGTTTATTTGTTTATTTATGAATTTATTAGATATAAGTACACTGTAGCTGTCTTCAGACACTCCAGAAGAGGTTGTCAGATTCTGGAGAATCTAAATCCCTCTTATGGTCTGAATATGATGTACATAAACACAGCATCACATATACTTCTAAATATTAAAAATGGTTGGGGCCACTGAAAGGGCTCAACAATTAACAGCATTGTCTCCTCTTCCAGAGAACCTGGGATCAACTACAAGCAACTCTATGGTGGCCCATCTCCAGTTCCAGAGGATCAGACAGACAGACAGACAGACAGAGATAAGGATGGCAGGCCTGCCTGGTCTTTCTTTCTTTCTTATCGATTTTAAAAAATGTTTATTTCTTTATTTATGTATTTATTAGATATAAGTACACTGTATCCGTCATATACACTCCAAAAGACGGTGTCAGATTCTGGAGAATATAAATCCCTCTTATGGTCTGAATATGATGTACATAAACACAGCATCACATATACTTCTAAATATTAAAAATGGTTGGGGCCACTGAAAGGGCTCAACAATTAACAGCATTGTCTCCTCTTCCAGAGAACCTGGGATCAACTACAAGCAACTCTATGGTGGCCCATCTCCAGTTCCAGAGGATCAGACAGACAGACAGACAGACAGAGATAAGGATGGCAGGCCTGCCTGGTCTTTCTTTCTTTCTTATCGATTTTAAAAAATGTTTATTTCTTTATTTATGTATTTATTAGATATAAGTACACTGTATCCGTCATAGACACTCCAAAAGACGGTGTCAGATTCTGGAGAATATAAATCCCTCTTTAATGGTCTGAATATGATGTACATAAACACAGCATCACATTTACTTCTAGAAATTTAAAGATGGGTGGGGCCACTGAAAGTGCTGAACAAATAACAGTATTGTCTCCTCTTCAGAAGACCTGGAATCAACTACCAGCAACAAAATGGTGGCCCATCTCCAGTTCCAGGAGATCAGACAGACAGACAAACAGAGAGACAGACAGACAGACAAAGATAAGGATGGCAGCCCTGCCTGGTCTTTCTTTCTTTCTTATCCTTTTTAAAAAATGTTTGTTTATTTATGTATTTATTTATTCATGTATTTATTAGATATAAGTACATTGTAGCTATCTTCAGACACTCCAGAAGAGGGTGTCAGATTCTGGAGAATCTAAATCCCTCTTATGGTCTGCATATGATGTACATAAACACAGCCTCACATATACTTCTAAAAATTTAAAGATGGGTGGGGCCACAGAAAGGGCTCAACAATTAACAGCATTGTCTCCTCTTCCAGAGAACCTGGGATCAACTACCAGCAACACTATGGTGGCCCATCTCCAGTTCCAGGGTATCAGACAGACAGACAGACAGACAAACATAAGGATGGAGGCCTGCCTGGTCTTTCTTTCTTTCTTATACTTTAAAAAAATGTTTATTTATTTATTTATTTATTTATTTATTTATTTATTTATTATAAGTACACTGTAGCTGTCTTCAGACACTCCAGAAGAGGGTGTCAGATTCTGGAGAATGTAAATCCCTCTTATGGTCTGCATATGATGTACATAAACACAGCCTCACATATACTTCTAAAAATTTAAAGATATGTGGGGCCACTGAAAGGGCTCAACAATTAACAGCATTGTCTCCTCTACCAGAGAACCTGGGATCAACTACCAGCAATTATATGGTGGCCCATCTCCAGTTCCAAGGGATCAGGCAGACAAAGAGACAGACAGACAAGGGTGGCAGGCCTCCCTGGTTTTTCTTTCTTTCATATTCTTTTTAAAAAATGTTTATTTATTTATGTAGTTATTAGATATAAGTACACTGTAGCTGTCTTCAGACACTCCAGAAGAGGGTGTCAGATTCTGGAGAATATAAATCCCTCTTATGGTCTGCATATGATGGACATAAACACAGATTCACATACACTTCTAAAAATTTAAGATGGGTGGGGCCACTGAAAGGGCTCAACAATTAACAGCATTGTCTCTTCTTCCAGAGAACCTGGGATCAACTGCAAGCAACTATATGGTGGCCCATCTCCAGTTCCAGGGGATCAGACAGACAGACAGACAGACAGAGATAAGGAGGGCAGGCCTGCCTGGTTTTTCATTCTTTCTTATCCTTTTAAAATAATGTTTATTTATTTATTTATTTATTTATTTATTTATTTATTTATGTATTTCTTAGATATAAGTACACTGTAGTTGTCTTCAGACACTCAAGAAGAGGGTGTCAGATTCTGGAGAATCTAAATCCCTCTTATGGTCTGCATATGATGTACATAAACACAGCCTCACATATACTTCTAAATATTTAAAGATGGGTGGGCCCACTGAAATGGCCCAACAATTAACACCATTGTCTCCTCTTCCAGAGAACGTGGGATCAACTACCAGCAACTATATGGTGGCCCATCTCAAGTTGCAGGGGATCAGACAGACAGACAGGCAGACAGAGATAAGGATGGCAGGCCTGCCTGATTTTTCTTTCTTTCTTATCCTTTTTAAAAATGTTTATTTATTTATTTATTCATTTATTCATTTATTCATTTATTCATTTATTCATTTATTTATTTATTTATTTATTTATTTATTTATTTATTTATTAGATATAAGTACACTGTAGCTGTCTTCAGACTCTCCAGAAGAGGGTGTCAGATTCTGGAGAATCTATATCCCTCTTATGGTCTGCATATGATGTACATAAACACAGCCTCACATATACTTGTAAAAATTTAAAGATGGGTGGGGCCACTGAAAGGGCTCAACAATTAACAGCATTGTCTCCTCTTCCAGAGGACCTGGGATCAACTACCAGCAACTATATTGTGGCCCTTCTCCAGTTCTAGGGGATCAGACAGACATACATACAGACAGACCGACAACGATTGCAGGCCTGCCTGGTTTTTCTTTCTTTCTTATACATTTTAAAAATGTTTATTTATATATATATATATATATATATATATATATATATATATATATATATTAGATATAGTACACTGTAGCTGTCTTCAGACACTTCAGAAGAGGGTGTCATATTCTGGAGAATCTAAATCCCTCTTATGGTCTGCATATGATGTACGTAAACACAGCCTCACATATACTTCTAAAAATTTAATTAAGGGTGGGGCCACTCTAAAAGCCCAACAATTAACAGCAATGTCTCCTCTTCCAGAGTAACTGGGATCAACTATCAGCAACTATATGGTGGCCCATCTCCAGTTCCCGGGGATCAGACAGACAGACATACAGACAGTGATAAGGATGGCAGGCCTGCCTGGTCTTTCTTTCTTTCTTATCCTTTTTAAAAAAATGTTTATTTATATATTTATTTATGTATTTATTATATATAAGTACACTGTAGCTGTCTTCAGACACTCCAGAAGAGGGTGTCAGATTCTGGATAATCCAAATCCCTCTTATGGTCTGCATATGATGTACATAAACACAGCCTCACATATACTTCTAAAAATTTAAAGATGTGTGGGGCCACTGAGAGGGCTCAACAATTAACAGCATTGTCTCCTCTTTCAGAGAACATGTGATAAACTACCAGCACCTTATGGTGGCCCATCTCCAGTTCCAGTGGATCAGACAGACAGACAGACAGACAGAGAGACAGATATAAGGATGGCAGGCCTGCCTGGTCTTTCTATATTTCTAATAATTTTTTAAAAATGTTTATTTATTTATTTATTTATTTATTTATGTATTTATTATATATAAGTACACTGTAGCTGTCTTCAGACACTCCAGTAGAGGGTGTCAGATTCTTGAGGAACTAAATCCTCTTATAATCTGAATATGATGTACATAAACACAGCCTCACATATACTTCTAAATATTTAAAGAAGTGTGGGGGCACTGAAAGGGCTCAACAATTAAGAGCATTGTCTCCTCTTTCAGAGAACCTTGGATCAACTACCAGCAACTATATGGTGGCCCATCTCCAGTTCCAGGGGATCAGACAGACAGACAGACAGAGATAAGGATGGCAGGCCTGCCTGGTCTTACTTTCTTTCTTATATTTAAAAAAAATGTTTATTTATTTATTTATGTATTTATTATATATAAGTATACTGTAGCTGTCTTCAGACACTCCAGTAGAGGGTGTCAGATTCTGGAGAATCTAAATCCTCTTATAATCTGAATATGATGTACATAAACACAGCCTCACATATATTTCTAAATATTTAAAGAAGGGTGGGGCCACCGTAAAAGCTCAACAATTAACAGCATTGTCTCCTCTTCCAGAGAACCTTGGATAAACTACCAGCAACTATATGGTGGCCCATCTCCAGTTCCCGGGGATCAGATAGACAGACAGACAGACAGGCAGAGATATGGATGGCAGGCCTGCCTGGCCTTTCTTTCTTTCTTATCCTTTTAAAAAATGTTTATTTATTTATTTATTTATCTATTTATTTATTAGATATAAGTACACTGTAGCTGTCTTCAGACACTCCAGAAGAGGGTGTCAGATTCTGGAGAATCTAAATCCCTCTTATGGTCTGCATATGATGTACATAAACACAGACTCATATATACTTCTAAATATTTAAAGATGGCTCAACAATTAACAGCATTGTCTCCTCTTCCAGAGAACCTGGGATCAACTACCAGCAACTTTATTTTAGCCCAACTCCAGTTCCAGGGGATCAGACAGACAGACAAACAGACAGACAGAGATAACGATGGCAGGCCTGCCTCGGCTTACTTTCTTTCTTATCCTTTTTAAAAAATGTTTATTTATTTATTTATTTATTTATTTATTTATTTATTTATTTATTTATGTATTTATTATATATAAGTACACTGTAGCTGTCTTCAGTCACTCCAGTAGAGGGTGTCAGATTCTGGAGAATCTAAATCCTCTTATAATCTGAATATGATGTACATAAACACAGCCTCACATATACTTCTAAATATTTAAAGAAGTGTGGGGCCACTGAAAGGGCTCAACAATTAACAGCATTGTCTCCTCTTCCAGAGAACCTTGAATCAACTACCAGCAACTATATGGTGGCCCATCTCCAGTTCCAGGGGATCAGACAGACAGACAGACAGACAGAGATAAGGATGGCAGGCCTGCCTGGTCTTACTTTCTTTCTTATCCTTTTTAAAAAATGTTTATTTATTTATTTATTTATTTATTTATTTATTTATTATATATAAGTACACTGTAGCTGTCTTAAGACACTCCAGAAGAGGGTGTCAGATTCTGGAGAAATATATACTCACATATACTTCTAAATATTTAAAGATGGGTGGCGCCACTGAAAGGGCTCAACAATTAACAGCATTGTCTCCTCTTCCAGAGAACCTGGGATCAACTACCAGCAACTATTCGTGGCCCATCTCCAGTTCCCGGGGATCAGATAGACAGACAGACAGACAGACAGAGATATGGATGGCAGGCCTGCCTGGTCTTTCTTTCTGTCTTATCCTTTTTAAAAAATGTTTATTTATTTATTTATTTATTTATTTATTTATTTATTTATTTATTTATTTATGTATTTAGTAGATATAAGTACACTGTAGCTTTTCAGACACTCCAGAAGAGGGTGTCATATTCTGGAGAATCTAAATCCCTCTTATGGTCTGCATATGATGTACATAAACACAGCCTCACATATACTTCTAAAAATTTAAAGAACGGTGGGGCCACTCTAAAAGCTCAATAATTAACAGATTGTCTCCTCTTCCAGAGTACCTGGGGTCAGCTACCAGCAACTATATGGTGGCCCATCTCCAGTTCCAGGGGATCAGACAGACAGACATAAAGACAGTGATAAGGATGGCAGGCCTGCCTAATCTTTTTTCTTTCTTATCCTTTTTAAAAAAATGTTTATTTATATATTTATTTATGTATTTATTATATATAAGTACACTGTAGATGTCTTCAGAATCTCCAGAAGAGGGTGTCAGATTCTGGAGAATCTAAATCCCTCTTATGGTCTGCATATGATGTACATAAACACAGCCTCACATATACTTCTAAAAATTTAAAGATGTGTGGGGCCACTGAGAGGGCTCAACAATTAACAGCATTGTCTCCTCTTTCAGAGAACCTGGGATAAACTACCAGCACCTTATGGTGGCCCATCTCCAGTTCCAGTGGATCAGACAGACAGACAGACAGACAGAGAGACAGAGATAAGGATAGCAGGCCTGCCTGGTCTTTCTTTATTTCTTAACTTTTAAAAAATGTTTATTTATTTATTTATTTATTTATTTATTTATTTATTTATTTATTAGATATAAGTACACTGTAGCCGTCTTCAGACACTCCAGAAGAGGGTGTCAGATTCTAGAGCATCTAAATCCCTCTTATGGTCTGCATATGATGTACATAAACACAGCCTCACATATACTTCTAAAAATTAAAAATGGGTGGGGCCACTGAAAGGACTCAACAATTAACAGCATTGTCTCCTCTTCCAGAGAACCTAGGATCAACCTCCAGCACCTACAAGGTGGCCCATCTCCACTTCCAGGGGATCAGACAGACAGACAGACATAAATAAGGATGGCAGGCCTGCCTGGTCTTTCTTTCTTTCTTATCCTTTTTAAAAAATATTTATTTATTTATTTATTTATTTATTTATTTATTTATTTATTAGATATAAGTACACTGTAGCTGTTCAGACACTCCAGAAGAGGGTGTCAGATTCTGGAGAATCTTAATCCCTCTTATGGTCTGCATATGATGTACATAAAAACAGCCTAACATATACTTCTAAAAATTAAAAGATGTGTGGGGCCACTGAAAGGGCTCAACAATTAACAGCATTGTCTCCTCTTATAGAGAACCTGGGATCACTACCAGCAACTATATGGTGGTCCATCTCCAGTTCCAGGGGATCAGACAGACAGACAGACAGACAGTGATAAGTATGGCAGGCCTGCCTGGTCTTTCTTTCTTATCCTTTTTTAAAAAAAATGTTTGTTTATTTATTTATTTATTTATTTATTTATTTATTTATTTATTTATTTATTTATTAGATATAAGTACACTGTACCTGTTCAGAAACTCCAGAAGAGGGTGTCAGATTCTGGAGAATCTAAATTCCTCTTACGGTCTGCATATGATGTACATAAACACAGCCTCACATATACTTCTAAAAATTTAAAGAAGGGTGGGGCCACTCTAAAAGCTCAACAATTAACAGCATTGTCTCCTCTTCCAGAGTACCTGGGATCAACTACGAGCAACTATATCGTGGCCCATCTCCAGTTCCAGGGGATCATACAGACAGACATACAAACAGTGATAAGGATGGGAGGCCTGCCTGGTCTTTCTTTCTTTCTTATCCTTTTTAAAAAAATGTTTATTTATATATTTATTTATGTATTTATTTGATATAAGTACACTGTAGCTGTCTTCAGACACTCCAGAAGAGGGTGTCAGATCCTGGAGAATCTAAATCCCTCTTATGGTCTGCATATGATGTACATAAACACAGCCTCACATATACTTCTAAATATTTAAAGATGGGTAGGGCCACTGATAGGGCTCAACAATTAACAGCATTGTCTCCTCTTCCAGAAAACCTGGGATCAACTACCAGCAACTTTATGGTAGCCCATCTCCAGTTCCAGGGGATCAGACAGACAGACAGACAGACAGACAGAGTTAAGGATGGCAGGCCTGCCTGGTCTTACTTTCTTTCTTATCCTTTTTAAAAAATGTTTATTTATTTATTCATTTACTTATGTATTTATAATATATAAGTACACTGTAGCTGTCTTCAGTCACTCCAGTAGAGGGTGTCAGATTCTGGAGAAACTAAATCCTCTTATAATCTGAATATGATGTACATAAACACAGCCTCACATATACTTCTAAATATTTAAAGAAGTGTATGGCCACTGAAAGGGTTCAACAATTAACAGCATTGTCTCCTCTTCCAGAGAACCTTGGATCAACTACCAGCAAGTATATGGTGGCCCATCTCCAGTTCCAGGGGATCAGACAGACAGACAGACAGACAGACAGAGATAAAGATGGTAGGCCTGCCTGGTCTTACTTTCTTTCTTATCCTTTTTAAAAAATGTTTATTTATTTATTTATTTATTTATTTATTTATTTATTTATTTATTTATATGTTATATATAAGTACACTTTAGCTGTCTTCAGACACTCCAGTATAGGGTGTCAGATTCTGGAGAATCTAAATCCTCTTATAATCTGAATATGATGTACATAAACACAGCCTCACATATACTTCTAAATATTTAAAGAAGTGTGGGGCCACTGAAAGGGCTCAACAATTAACAGCATTGTCTCCTCTTCCAGAGAACCTTGAATCAACTACCAGCAACTATATGGTGGCCCATCTCCAGTTCCCGGGGATCAGATAGACAGACAGACAGACAGACAGAGATATGGATGGCAGGCCTGCCTGGTCTTTGTTTCTTTCTTATCCTTTTTAAAAAATGTTTATTTATTTATTTATTTATTTATCTATTTATTTATTAGATATAAGTACACTGTTGCTGTCTTCAGACACTCCAGAAGAGGGTGTCAGATTCTGGAGAAACTAAATCCCTCTTATAGTCTTCATATGATGTACATAAACACAGCCTCATATATACTTTTAAATATTTAAAGATGGGTGGCGCCACTGAAAGGGCTCAACAATTAACAGCATTGTCTCCTCTTCCAGAGAACCTGGGATCAACTACCAGCAACTATTCGTGGCCCATCTCCAGTTCCCAGGGATCAGATAGACAGACAGACAGAGAGACAGATATATGGATGGCAGGCCTGCCTGGTCTTTCTATCTGTCTTATCCTTTTTAAAAAAATGTTTGTTTATTTATTTATTTATTTATTTATTTATTTATTTATTTATTTATTTATTAGATATAAGTACACTGTAGCTGTTCATACACTCCAGAAGAGGGTGTCAGATTCTGGAGAATCTAAATCCCTCTTATGGTCTGCATATGATGTACATAAACACAGCCTCACATATACTTCTAAAAATTTAAAGAAGGGTGGGGCAACTCTAAAAGCTCAACAATTAACAGCATTGTCTCCTCTTCCAGAGTACCGGGATCAACTACCAGCAACTATATGGTGGCCCATCTCCGTTCCAGGGGATCAAACAGACAGACATACAGACAGTGATAAGGATGGCAGGCCTGCCTGGTCTTTCTTTCGTTCTTATCCTTTTTAAAAAAATGTTTATTTATATATTTATTTATGTATTTATTAGATATAAGTACACTGTAGCTGTCTTCATACACTCCAGAAGAGGGTCTCAGATTCTGGAGAATCTAAATCCCTCTTATGGTCTGCATATTATGTACATAAATACACCCTCATATATACTTCTAAAAAATTAAAGATGTGTGGGGCCACTGAGAGGGCTCAACAATTAACATCATTTTCTCCTCTTTCAGAGAACCTGGGATAAACTACCAGCACCTTATGGTGGCCCATCTCCAGTTCCAGTGGATCAGACAGACAGACAGACAGAGAGACAGAGATAAGGATGGCAGGCCTGCCTGGTTTTCTTTATTTCTTATACATTTAAAAAAATGTTTATTTATTTATTTATTTATTTATTTATTTATTTATTTATGTATTTATTAGATATTAGTACACTGTAGCTGTCTTCAGACACTCCAGAAGAGGGTGTCAGATTCTGGAGAATCTAAATCCTCTTATAATCTGAATATGATGTACATAAACACAGCCTCACATATACTTCTAAATATTTAAAGATGTGTGGGGCCACTGAAAGGGCTCAACAATTAACAGCATTGTCTCCTCTTCCAGAGAACCTTGGATCAACTACCAGCAACATTATGGTAGCCCATCTCCAGTTCCAGGGGATCAGACAGACAGACAGACAGACAGACAGAGATAAGGATGGCAGGCCTGCCTGGTCTTACTTTCTTTCTTATCCTTTTTAAAAAATGTTTATTTATTTATTTATTTACTTATGTATTTATTATATATGAGTACACTGTAGCTGTCTTCAGTCACTCCAGTAGAGGGTGTCAGATTCTGGAGAATCTAAATCCTCTTATAATCTGAATATGATGTACATAAACACAGCCTCACATATACTTCTAAATATTTAAAGAAGTGTGGAGCCACTGAAAAGGCTCAACAATTAACAGCATTGTCTCCTCTTCCAGAGAACATTGGATCAACTACCAGCAACTATATGGTGGCCCATCTACAGTTCCAGGGGATCAGACAGACAGACAGACAGACAGAGATAAGGATGGCAGGCCTTCCTGGTCTTACTTTCTTTCTTATCCTTTTTCAAAAATGTTTATTTATTTATTTATTTATTTGTGTATTTATTATATATAAGTACACTGTAGCTGTCTTCAGACACTCCAGTATAGGGTGTCAGATTCTGGATAATCTAAATCCTCTTACATCTGAATATGATGTACATAAACACAGCCTCACATATACTTCTAAATATTTAAAGAAGTGTATGGCCACTGAAAGGGTTCAACAATTAACAGCATTGTCTCCTCTTCCAGAGAACCTTGGATCAACTACCAGCAACTATATGGTGCCCATCTCCAGTTCCCGGGGTCAGATAGACAGACAGATAGACAGACAGAGATATGGATGGCAGGCCTGCCTAGTCTTTCTTTCTTTCTTTCTTTCTTTCTTTCTTTCTTTCTTTCTTTCTTTCTTTCTTTCTTTCTTTCTTTCTTTCTTTCTTTCTAATCCTTTTTAAAAAATATTTATTTATTTATTTATTTATTTATTTATTTATCTATTTATTTATTAGATATAAGTACACTGTAGCTGTCTTCAGACACTCCAGAAGAGGGTGTCAGATTCTGGAGAATCTAAATCCCTCTTATGGTCTGCATATGATGTACATAAACACAGCCTCACATATACTTCTAAAAATTTAAAGATGTGTGGGGCCACTGAGAGGGCTCAACAATTAACAGCATTGTCTCCTCTTTCAGAGAACCTGGGATAAACTACCAGCACCTTATGGTGGCCCATCTCCAGCTCAATTGGATCAGACAGACAGACAGACAGAGAGACAGAGATAAGGATGGCAGGCCTGCCTGGTCTTTCATTATTTCTTATACTTTTTTAAAAATGTTTATTTATTTATTTATTTATTTATGTATTTATTAGATATAAGTACACTGTAGCCGTCTTCAGACACTCCAGAAGAGGGTGTCAGATTCTAGAGAATCTAAATCCTCTTATAATCTGAATATGATGTACATAAACACAGCCTCACATATACTTCTAAATATTTAAAGAAGTGTGGGGCCACTGAAAGGGCTCAACAATTAACAGCATTTTCTCCTCTTCCAGAGAACGTTGGATCAACTACCAGCAACTATATGGTGGCCCATCTCCAGTTCAAGGGGATCAGACAGACAGACAGACAGACAGAGATAAGGATGGCAGGCCTGCCTGGTCTTACTTTCTTTCTTATCCTTTTTAAAAAAATGTTTATTTATTTATTTATTTATTTATTTATTTATTTATTTATTTATTTATTATATATAAGTACACTGTAGCTGTCTTCAGACACTCCAGTATAGGGTGTCAGATTCTGGAGAATCTAAATCCTCTTTTAATCTGAATATGATGTACATAAACACAACCTCACATATACTTCTAAATATTTAAAGAAGTGTGGGGCCACTGAAAGGGCTCAACAAATAACAGCATTGTCTCCTCTTCCAGAGTACCTGGGATCAACTACGAGCAACTATATCGTGGCCCATCTCCAGTTCCAGGGGATCATACAGACAGACATACAAACAGTGATAAGGATGGGAGGCCTGCCTGGTCTTTCTTTCTTTCTTATCCTTTTTAAAAAAATGTTTATTTATATATTTATTTATGTATTTATTTGATATAAGTACACTGTAGCTGTCTTCAGACACTCCAAAAGAGGGTGTCAGATTCTGGAGAATCTAAATCCCTCTTATGGTCTGCATATGATGTACATAAACACAGCCTCACATATACTTCTAAATATTTAAAGATGGGTAGGGCCACTGATAGGTCTCAACAATTAACAGCATTGTCTCCTCTTCCAGAAAACCTGGGATCAACTACCAGCAAATTTATGGTAGCCCATCTTCAGTTCCAGGAGATCAGACAGACAGACAGACAGACAGACAGAGTTAAGGATGGCAGGCCTGCCTGGTCTTACTTTCTTTCTTATCCTTTTTAAAAAATGTTTATTTATTTATTCATTTACTTATGTATTTATTATATATAAGTACACTGTAGCTGTCTTCAGTCACTCCAGTAGAGGGTGTCAGATTCTGGAGAATCTAAATCCTCTTATAATCTGAATATGATGTACATAAACACAGCCTCACATATACTTCTAAATATTTAAAGAAGTGTGGGGCCACTGAAAGGGCTCAACAATTAACAGCATTTTCTCCTCTTCCAGAGAACGTTGGATCAACTACCAGCAACTATATGGTGGCCCATCTCCAGTTCAAGGGGATCAGACAGACAGACAGACAGACAGAGATAAGGATGGCAGGCCTGCCTGGTCTTACTTTCTTTCTTATCCTTTTTAAAAAAATGTTTATTTATTTATTTATTTATTTATTTATTTATTTATTATATATAAGTACACTGTAGCTGTCTTCAGACACTCCAGTATAGGGTGTCAGATTCTGGAGAATCTAAATCCTCTTTTAATCTGAATATGATGTACATAAACACAGCCTCACATATACTTCTAAATATTTAAAGAAGTGTGGGGCCACTGAAAGGGCTCAACAAATAACAGCATTGTCTCCTCTTCCAGAGTACCTGGGATCAACTATGAGCAACTATATCGTGGCCCATCTCCAGTTCCAGGGGATCATACAGACAGACATACAAACAGTGATAAGGATGGGAGGCCTGCCTGGTCTTTCTTTCTTTCTTATCCTTTTTAAAAAAATGTTTATTTATATATTTATTTATGTATTTATTTGATATAAGTACACTGTAGCTGTCTTCAGACACTCCAAAAGAGGGTGTCAGACTCTGGAGAATCTAAATCCCTCTTATGGTCTGCATATGATGTACATAAACACAGCCTCACATATACTTCTAAATATTTAAAGATGGGTAGGGCCACTGATAGGGCTCAACAAATTAACAGCATTGTCTCCTCTTCCAGAAAACCTGGGATCAACTACCAGCAAATTTATGGTAGCCCATCTTCAGTTCCAGGGGATCAGACAGACAGACAGACAGACAGACAGAGTTAAGGATGGCAGGCCTGCCTGGTCTTACTTTCTTTCTTATCCTTTTTAAAAAATGTTTATTTATTTATTCATTTACTTATGTATTTATTATATATAAGTACACTGTAGCTGTCTTCAGTCACTCCAGTAGAGGGTGTCAGATTCTGGAGAATCTAAATCCTCTTATAATCTGAATATGATGTACATAAACACAGCCTCACATATACTTCTAAATATTTAAAGAAGTGTATGGCCACTGAAAGGGTTCAACAATTAAGAGCATTGTCTCTTCTTCCAGAGAACCTTGGATCAACTACCAGCAACTATATGGTGGCCCATCTCCAGTTCCAGGGGATCAGACAGACAGACAGACAGACAGACAGAGATAAGGATGGTAGGCCTGCCTGGTCTTACTTTCTTTCTTATCCTTTTTAAGAAATGTATTTATTTATTTATTTATTTATTTATTTATTTATTTATTTATTTATTTATTATATATAAGTACACTGTAGCTGTCTTCAGACACTCCAGTATAGGGTGTCAGATTCTGGAGAATCTATATCCTCTTATAATCTGAATATGATGTACATAAACACAGCCTCACATATACTTCTAAATATTTAAAGAAGTGTGGGGCCACTGAAAGGGCTCAACAATTAACAGCATTGTCTCCTCTTCCAGAGAACCTTGGATCAACTACCAGCAACTATATGGTGGCCCATCTCCAGTTCCCGGGGATCAGATAGACAGACAGACAGACAGACAAAGATATGGATGGCAGGCCTGCCTGGTCTTTGTTTCTTTCTTATCCTTTTTAAAAAATGTTTATTTATTTATTTATTTATTTATTTATTTATCTATTTATTTATTAGATATAAGTACACTGTTGCTGTCTTCAGACACTCCAGAAGAGGGTGTCAGATTCTGGAGAATCTAAATCCCTCTTTAGTCTGCATATGATGTACATAAACACAGCCTCATATAAACTTTTAAATATTTAAAGATGGGTGGCGCCACTGAAAGAGCTCAACAATGAACAGCATTGTCTCCTCTTCTAGAGAACCTGGGATCAACTACCAGCAACTATTCGTGGCCCATCTCCAGTTCCCAGGGATCAGATAGACAGACAGACAGAGAGACAGATATATGGATGGCAGGCCTGCCTGGTCTTTCTTTCTGTCTTATCCTTTTAAAAAAATGTTTATTTATTTATTTATTTATTTATTTATTTATTTATTTATTTATTTATTTATTTATGTATGTATTTATTAGATATAAGTACACTGTAGCTGTTCAGACACTCCAGAAGAGGGTGTCAGATTCTGGAGAATCTAAATCCCTCTTATGGACTGCATATGATGTACATAAACACAGCCTCACATATACTTCTAAATATTTAAAGATGGGTAGCGCCACTGATTGGGCTCAACAATTAACAGCATTGTCTCCTCTTCCAGAGAACCTGGGATCAACTACCAGCAACTTTATGGTAGCCCATCTAGAGTTCCAGGGGATCAGACAGACAGACAGACAGACAGACAGAGATAAGGATGGCAGGCCTGCCTGGTCTTACTTTCTTTCTTATCCTTTTTAAAAAATGTTTATTTATTTATTTAGTTACTTATGTATTTATTATATATAAGTACACTGTAGCTGTCTTCAGTCACTCCAGTAGAGGGTGTCAGATTCTGGAGAATCTAAATCCTCTTATAATCTGAATATGATGTACATAAACACAGCCTCACATATACTTCTAAATATTTAAAGATGGGTAGGGCCACTGAAAGGGCTCAACAATTAAGAGCATTGTCTCCTCTTCCAGAGAACCTTGGATCAACTACCAGCAACTATATGGTGGCCCATCTCCAGTTCCAGGGGATCAGACAGACAGACAGACAGACAGACAGACAGAGATAAGGATGGCAGGCCTTCCTGGTCTTACTTTCTTTCTTATCCTTTTTCAAAAATGTTTATTTATTTATTTATTTATTTATTTATTTATTTATGTATTTATTATATATAAGTACACTGTAGCTGTCTTCAGGCACTCCAGTATAGAGTGTCAGATTCTGGAGGATCTAAATCCTCTTATCATCTGAATATGATGTACATAAACACAGCCTCACATATACTTCTAAATATTTAAAGAAGTGTGGGGCCACTGAAAGGGCTCAACAATTAACAGCATTGTCTCCTCTTTCAGAGAACCTGGGATAAACTACCAGCACCTTATGGTGGCCCATCTCCAGTTCCATTGGATCAGACAGACAGACAGACAGAGAGACAGAGATAAGGATGGCAGGCCTGCCTGGTCTTTCTTTATTTCTTATACTTTTTAAAAAATGTTTATTTATTTATTTATTTATTTATTTATTTATTTATTTATGTATTTATTAGATATAAGTACACTGTAGCTGTCTTCAGACACTCCAGAAGAGGGTGTCAGATTCTAGAGAATCTAAATCCTCTTATAATCTGAATATGATGTACATAAACACAGCCTCACATATACTTCTAAATATTTAAAGAAGTGTGGGGCCACTGAAAGGGCTCAACAATTAACAGCATTTTCTCCTCTTCCAGAGAACCTTGGATCAACTACCAGCAACTATAAGGTGGCCCATCTCCAGTTCCAGGGGCACAGACAGACAGACAGACAGACAGAGATAAGGATGGCAGGCCTGCCTGGTCTTACTTTCTTTCTTATCCTGTTTTCAAAAATGTTTATTTATTTATTTATTTATTTATTTATTTATTTATTTATTTATTTATGTATTTATTATATATAAGTACACTGTAGCTGTCTTCAGACACTCCATTATAGGGTGTCAGATTCTGCAGAATCTAAATCCTCTTATCATCTGAATATGATGTACATTAACACAGCCTCACATATACTTCTAAATATTTAAAGAAGTGTGGGGCCACTGAAAGGGCTCAACAATTAACAGCATTGTCTCCTCTTCCAGAGAACCTTGGATCAACTACCAGCAACTATATGGTGGCCCATCTCAAGTTCCCGGGGATCAGATAGACAGACAGACAGACAGACAGAGATATGGATGGCAGGCCTGCCTAGTCTTACATTCTTTCTTACTTATACTTTTTAAAAAATGTTTATTTATTTATTTATTTATTTATTTATTAGATATAAATACACTGTAGCTGTTCAGACACTCCAGAAGAGGGTGTCAGATTCTGGAGAATCTAAATCCCTCTTATGGTCTGCATATGATGTACATAAACACAGCCTCACATATACTTCTAAAAATTTAAAGAAGGGTGGGGCCACTCTAAAAGCTCAACAATTAACAGCATTGTCTCCTCTTCCAGAGTACCTGGGATCAAGTACCAGCAACTATATGGTGGCCCATCTCCAGTTCCAGGGGATCAGACAGACAGACATACAGACAGTGCTAAGGATGGCAGGCCTGCCTGGTCTTTCTTTCTTTCTTATCCTTTTTAAAAAAATGTTTATTTATATATTTATTTATGTAATTATTAGATATAAGTACACTGAAGCTGTCTTCAGACACTCCAGAAGAGGGTGTCAGATTCTGGAGAATCTAAATCCCTCTTATGGACTGCATATGATGTACATAAACACAGCCTCACATATACTTCTAAAAATTTAAAGATGTGTGGGGCCACTGAGAGGGCTCAACAATTAACAGCATTGTCTCCTCTTTCAGAGAACCTGGGATAAACTACCAGCACCTTATGGTGGCCCATCTCCAGTTCCAGTGGATCAGACAGACAGACAGACAGAGAGACAGAGATAAGGATGGCAGGCCTGCCCTGTCTTTCTTTATTTCGTATACTTTTTAAAAAATGTTTATTTATTTATTTATTTATGTATTTATTAGATATAAGTACACTGTAGCCGTCTTCAGACACTCCAGAAGAGGGTGACAGATTCTAGAGAATCTAAAACCCTCTTATGGTCTGAATATGATGTACATAAACACAGCCTCACATATACTTCTAAAAATTAAAAATGGGTGGGGCCACTGAAAGGGCTCAACAATTAACAGCATTGTCTCCTCTTCCAGAGAACCTGGGATCAACTACCAGCAACTTTATGGTAGCCCATCTCCAGTTCCAGGGGATCAGACAGACAGAGAGACAGACAGAGATAAGGATGGCAGGCCTTCCTGGTCTTACTTTCTTTCTTATCCTTTTTAAAAAATGTTTATTTATTTATTTATTTACTTATGTATTTATTATATATAAGTACACTGTAGCTGTCTTCAGTCACTCCAGTAGAGGGTGTCAGATTCTGGAGAATAAATCCTCTTATAATCTGAATATGATGTACATAAACACAGCCTCACATATACTTCTAAATATTTAAAGAAGTGTGGGGCCACTGAAAGGGCTGAACAATTAACAGCATTGTCTCCTCTTCCAGAGAACCTTGGATCAACTACCAGCAACTATATGGTGGCCCATCTCCAGTTCCAGGGGTCAGACCGACAGACAGACAGACAGAGATAAGGATGGCAGGCCTGCCTTGTCTTACTTTCTTTCTTATCCTTTTTCAAAAATATTTATTTATTCATTTATTTATTTATTTATTTATGTATTTATTAGATATAAGGACACTGTAGCTATCTTCAAACACTCCAGTATAGGGTGTCAGATTCTGGAGAATCTAAATCCTCTTATAATCTGAATATGATGTACATAAACACAGCCTCACATATACTTCTAAATATTTAAAGAAGTGTGGGGCCACTGAAAGGGCTCAACAATTAAGAGCATTGTCTCCTCTTCCAGAGAACCTTGGATCAACTACCAGCAACTATATGGTGGCCCATCTCCAGTTCCCGGGAAATCAGATAGACAGACAGACAGACAGACAGACAGAGATATGGATGGCAGGCCTGCCTGGTCTTTCTTTCTTTCTTATCCTTTTTAAAAAATGTTTATTTATTTATTTATTTTTTTATCTATTTATTTATTAGATATAAGAACACTGTAGCTGTCTTCAGACACTCCAGAAGAGGGTGTCAGATTCTGGAGATTCTAAATAACTCTTATGGTCTGCATATGATGTACATAAACACAGCCTCACATATACTTCTAAATATTTAAAGATGGGTGGCTCCACTGAAAGGGCTCAACAATTAACAGCATTGTCTCCTCTTCTGGAGAACCTGGGATCAACTACCAGCAACTATTCGTGGCCCATCTCCAGTTCCCAGGGATCAGATATACAGACAGAGAGACAGACAGAGATATGGATGGCAGGCCTGCCTGGTCTTTCTTTATTTCATATACTTTTTAAAAAATGTTTATTTATTTATTAATTTATTTATTTATGTATTTA
Source organism: Mus caroli (assembly GCF_978045245.1). Taxonomy (NCBI): domain Eukaryota; kingdom Metazoa; phylum Chordata; class Mammalia; order Rodentia; family Muridae; genus Mus; species Mus caroli. Next base: position 431,061 of record NW_028227335.1, on the reverse strand, counting down.
TTAGATATAAGTACACTGTAGCCGTCTTCAGACACTCCAGAAGAGGGTGTCAGATTCTAGAGAATCTAAATCCCTCTTATATCTGCATATGATGTACATAAACACAGCCTCACATATTCTTCTAAAAATTAAAAATGGGTGGGGCCACTGAACGGACTCAACAATTAACAGCATTGTCTCCTCTTCCAGAGAACCTGGGATCAACCTCCAGCACCTATAAGGTGGCCCATCTCCAGTTCCAGGGGATCAGACAGACAGACAGACAGACAGATATAAGGATGGCAGGCCTGCCTGGTCTTTCTTTCTTTCTTATCCTTTTAAAAAATATTTATTTATTTATTTATTTATTTATTTATTTATTTATTTATTTATTTATGTATTTATTAGATATAAGTACACTGTAGCTGTTCAGACACTCCAGAAGGGGGTGTCAGTTTCTGGAGAATCTAAATCCCTCTTATGGTCTTCATATGATGTACATTAACACAGCCTAACATATACTTCTAAAAATTTAAAGATGTGTGGGGCCACTGAGAGGGCTCAACAATTAACAGCATTGTCTCCTCTTTCAGAGGTCCTGGGATAAACTACCATCACCTTATGGTGGCCGATCTCCAGTTCCAGTGGATCAGACAGACAGACAGACAGAGAGACAGAAATAAGGATGGCAGGCCTGCCTGGTCTTTCTTTATTTCTTATATTTTTTAAAAAATGTTTATTTATTTATTTATTTATTTATTTATTTATTTATTTATGTATTTATTAGATATAAGTACACTGTAGCCGTCTTCAGACACTCCAGAAGAGGGTGACAGATTCTAGAGGATCTAAAACACTCTTATGGTCTGAATATGATGTACATAAACACAGCATCACATATACTTCTAAAAATTAAAAATGGGTGGGCCACTGAAAGGGCTCAACTATTAACAGCATTGTCTCCTCTTCCAGAGAACCTGGGATCAACTAACAGCAACTATATGGTGGCCCATCTCCAGTTCCAGGGGATCAGACAGACAGACAGACAGACAGAGATAAGGATGGCAAGCCTGCCTGGTCTTACTTTCTTTCTTTTCCTTTTTAAAAAATGTTTATTTATTTATTTATTTATTTATTTATTTATTTATTTATTAGATATAAGTACATTTTAGCTGTCTTCAGACACTCCAGAAGAGGGTGTCAGATTCTGGAGAATATAAATCCCTCTTATGGTCTGCATATGATGTACATAAACACAGCCTCACATATACTTCTAAATATTTAAAGATGGGTAGGGCCACTGATAGGGCTCAACAATTAACAGCATTGTCTCCTCTTCCAGAGAACCTGGGATCAACTACTAGCAACTTTATGGTAGCCCATCTACAGTTCCAGGGGATCAGACAGACAGAGAGACAGACAGAGATAAGGATGGCAGGCCTGCCTGGTATTACTTTCTTTCTTATCCTTTTTAAAAAATGTTTATTTATTTATTTATTTACTTATGTATTTATTATATATAAGTACACTGTAGCTGTCTTCAGTCACTCCAGTAGAGGGTGTCAGATTCTGGAGAATCTAAATCCTCTTATAATCTGAATATGATGTACATAAACACAGCCTCACATATACTTCTAAATATTTAAAGAAGTGTGGGGCCACTGAAAGGGCTCAACAATTAACAGCATTGTCTCCTCTTCCAGAGAACCTTGGATCAACTACCAGCAACTATATGGTGGCCCATCTCCAGTTCCCGGAGATCAGATAGACAGACAGACAGACAGACAGAGATATGGATGGCAGGCCTGCCTGGTCTTTCTTTCTTACTTATCCTTTTTAAAAAATGTTTATTTATTTATTTATTTTTTTATCTATTTATTTATTAGATATAAGTACACTGTAGCTGTCTTCAGACACTCCAGAAGAGGGTGTCAGATTCTGGAGATTCTAAATACCTCTTATGGTCTGCATATGATGTACATAAACACAGCCTCACATATACTTCTAAATATTTAAAGATGGGTGGCTCCACTGAAAGGGCTCAACAATTAACAGCATTGTCTCCTCTTCCGGAGAACCTGGGATCAACTACCAGCAACTATTCGTGGCCCATCTCCAGTTCCCAGGGATCAGATATACAGACAGAGAGACATACAGAGATATGGATGGCAGGCCTGCCTGGTCTTTCTTTATTTCATATACTTTTTAAAAAATGTTTATTTATTTATTAATTTATTTATTTATGTATTTATTAGATATAAGTACACTGTAGCCATCTTCAGACACTCCAGAAGAGGGTGTCAGATTCTAGAGAATCTAAATCCCTCTTATGGTCTGCATATGATGTACATAAACACAGCCTCACATATACTTCTAAAAATTAAAAATGGGTGGGGCCAATGAAAGGACACAACAATTAACAGCATTGTATCCTCTTCCAGAGAACCTGGGATCAACCTCCAGCACCTACAAGGTGGCCCATCTCCAGTTCCAGGGGATCAGACAGACAGACAGACAGACAGAGATAAGGATGGCAGGCCTGCCTGGTCTTTCTTTCTTCCTTATCCTTTTAAAAAATATTTATTTATTTATTTATTTATTTATTTATTTATTTATTTATTAGATATAAGTACACTGTAGCTGTTCGAACACTCCAGAAGAGGGTGTCAGATTCTGGAGAATCTAAATCCCTCTTATGGTCTTCATATGATGTACATAAACTAAGCCTAACATATACTTCTAAAAATTAAAAGATGTGTGGGGCCACTGAGAGGGCTCAACAATTAACAGCATTGTCTCCTCTTATAGAGAAACTGGGATCAACTACCAGCAACTATATGGTGGTCCATCTCCAGTTCCAGGGGATCTGACAGACAGACAGAAAGACAGACAGACAGTGAAAAGGATGGCAGGCCTGCCTGGTCTTTCTTTCTTTCTTATCCTTTTTTAAAAAAAATGTTTATTTATTTATTTATTTATTCATTTATTAGATATAAGTACACTGTAGCTGTTCAGACACTCCAGAAGAGGGTGTCAGATTCTGGAGAATCTAAATCCTTCTTATGGTCTGCATATGATGTACATAAACACAGCCTCACATATACTTCTAAAAATTTAAAGAAGGGTGGGGCCACCCTAAAAGCTCAACAATTAACAGCATTGTCTCCTCTTCCAGAGTACCTGGGATCAACTACCAGCAACTATATGGTGGCCCATCTCCAGTTCCAGGGGATCAGACAGACAGACATACAGACAGTGATAAGGATGGCAGGCCTGCCTGGTCTTTCTTTCTTTCTTATACTTTTTAAAAAAATGTTTATTTATATATTTATTTATGTATTTATTAGATATAAGTACACTGTAGCTGTCTTCAGACACTCCAGAACAGGGTGTCAGATTCTGGAGAATCTAAATCCCTCTTATGGTCTGCATATGATGTACATAAACACAGCCTCATATATACTTCTAAAAATTTAAAGATGTGTGGGGCCACTGAGAGGGCTCAACAATTAACAGCATTGTCTCCTCTTTCAGAGAACCTGGGATAATCTCCAGCACCTTATGGTGGCCCATCTCCAGTTCCAGTGGATCAGACAGACAGACAGACAGAGAGACAGAGATAAGGATGGCAGGCCTGCCTGGTCTTTCTTTATTTCTTATTCTTTTTTAAAAAGTTTATTTATTTATTTATTTATTTATTTATTTATTTATTTATTTATTTATTAGATATAAGTACACTGTAGCTGTCTTCAGACACTCCAGAAGAGGGTGTCAGATTCTGGAGAATCTAAATCCCTCTTATGGTCTGCATATGATGTACATAAACACAGCCTCACATATACTTCTAAATATTTAAAGATGGGTAGGGCCACTGATTGGGCTCAACAATTAACAGCATTGTCTCCTCTTCCAGAGAACCTGTGATCAACTAACAGCAACTATATGGTGGCCCATCTCCAGTTCCAAGGGATCAGACAGACTGACAGACAGACAGACTGACAGAGATAAGGATGGCAGGTTTGCCTGGTCTTTCTTTCTTTCTTATCCTTTTTAAAAAATGTTTATTTATTTATTTATATGTTTATTAGATATAAGTACACTGTAGCCGTCTTCAGACACTCCAGAAGAAGGTGTCAGATTCTGGAGAATCTAAATCCCTCTTATGGTCTTCATATGATGTACATAAACACAGCCTAACATATACTTCTAAAAATTAAAAGATGTGTGGGGCCACTGAGAGGGCTCAACAATTAACAGCATTGTCTCCTCTTATAGAGAACCTGGGATCAACTACCAGCAACTATATGGTGGTCCATCTCCAGTTCCAGGGGATCAGACAGAAAGACAGACAGACAGACAATGAAAAGGTTGGCAGGCCTGCCTGGTCTTTCTTTCTTTCTTATCCTTTTTTTTAAAAAAATATTTGTTTATTTATTTATTTATTTATTTATTTATTTATTTATTTATTTATTTATTAGATATAAGTACACTGTAGCTGTTCAGACACTCCAGAATTGGGTGTCAGATTCTGGAGAATCTAAATCCCTCTTATGGTCTGCATATGATGTACATAAACACAGCCTCACATATACTTCTAAAAATTTAAAGAAGGGTGGGGCCACCCTAAAAGCTCAACAATTAACAGCATTGTCTCCTCTTCCAGAGTACCTGGGATCAACTACCAGCAACTATATGGTGGCCCATCTCCAGTTCCAGGGGATCAGACAGACAGACAGACAGAAAGACAGAGATAAGGATGGCAGGCCTGCCTGGTCTTACTTTCTTTCTTATCCTTTTTAAAAAATGTTTATTTATTTATTTATTTATTTATGTATTTATGTATTTATGAGATATAAGTACAGTGTAGCTGTCTTCAGACACTCCAGAAGAGGGTGTCAGATTCTGGAGAATCTAAATCCCTCTTATGGTCTGCATATGATGTACATAAACACAGCCTCACATATACTTCTAAATATTTAAAGATGGGTAGGGCCACTGATTGGGCTCAACAATTAACAGCATTGTCTCCTCTTCCAGAGAACCTGGGATCAACTAACAGCAACTTTATGGTGGCCCATCTCCAGTTCCAAGGGATCAGACAGACTGACAGACAGACAGACTGACAGAGATAAGGATGGCAGGTTTGCCTGGTCTTTCTTTCTTTCTTATCCTTTTTAAAAAATGTTTATTTATTTATTTATTTATATGTTTATTAGATATAAGTACACTGTAGCCATTTTCAGACACTCCAGAAGAAGGTGTCAGATTCTGGAGAATCTAAATCCCTCTTATGGTCTGCATATGATGTACATAAACAAAGCCTCACATTTACTTCTTAAAATTTAAAGGTGGGGGGGCACTGAAAGGGCTCAGCAATTAACAGCATTGTCTCCTCTTACAGAGAACCTGGGATCAACTACCTGCAACTATATGGTGGCCCATCTCCACTCCCAGGGGATCAGACAGACAGAAGACAGACAAGGATAAGGATGGCAGGCCTGCCTGGTCTTTCTTTCTTTCTTATCCTTTTTAAAAAATTTTTATTTATTTATGTATTTATTAGATATAAGTACACTGTAGCTGTCTTCAGACACTCCAGTAGAGGGTGTCAGATTCTGGAGAATCTAAATCCCTTATAATCTGAATATGATGTACATAAACACAGCCTCACATATACTTCTAAATATTTAAAGAAGTGTGGGGGAACTGAAAGGGCTCAACAATTAAGAGCATTGTCTCCTCTTCCAGAGAACCTTGGATCAACTACCAGCCACTATATGGTGGCCCATCTCCAGTTCCCGGGGATCAGATAGACAGACAGACAGACAGGCAGAGATATGGATGCCAGGCCTTCCTTGTCTTTCTTTTTTCTTTTCCTTTTAAAAAAATGTTTATTTATTTATTTATTTATTTATTTATTTATTTATTTATGTATTTAGTAGATATAAGTACACTGTAGCTGTTCAGACACTCCAGAAGAGGGTGTCAGATTCTGGAGAATCTAAATCCCACTTATGGTCTGCATATGATGTACATAAACACAGCCTCACATATACTTCTAAAAATTTAAAGATGTGCGGGGCCAATGAGAGGGCTCAACAATTAACAGCATTGTCTCCTCTTTCAGAGAACCTGGGATAAACTACCAGCACCTTATGGTGGCCCATCTCCCGTTCCAGTGGGTCAGACAGACAGACAGACAGACAGAGATAAGGATGGCAGGCCTGCCTGGTTTTTCTTTATTTCTTATACTTTTTAAAAAATGTTATTTATTTATTTATTTATTTATTTATTTATTTATTTATTTATTTATTTATTAGATATAAGTACACTGTAGCCGTCTTCAGACACTCCAGAAGAGGGTGTGAGATTCTGGAGAATCTAAATCCCTCTTATGTTCTGAATATGATGTACATAAACACAGCCTCACATATACTTCTAAAAATTAAAAATGGGTGGGGCCACTGAAAGGGCTCAACAATTAACAGCATTGTCTCCTCTTCCAGAGAACCTGGGATCAACTACCAGCTCCTACAAGGTGGCCCATCTCCAGTTCCAGTGATCAGACCGACAGACAGACAGACAGAGATAATGATGGCAGGCCTGCCTGGTCTCTCTTTCTTTCTTATTCTTTTTAAAAAATATTTATTTATTTATTTATTTATTTATTTATTTATTTATTTATTTATGTATTTCTTAGATATAAGTACACTGTAGCTTTCTTTAGACACTCCAGAAGAGGGTGTCAGATTCTGGAGAATGTAAATCCCTCTTATGGTCTGCATATGATGTACATAAACACAGCCTCACATATACTGAGCTGAGTTGTTACAGGCCAACTGCTGGAATTTCTGAGTACCACCTAGAGAGAGAAAAGCTATGCTGTGGTTGCTTAATTTATGTATTTTATTATTTCTATTTGTTGTTTTGTTTTGTTTTATTTGTTTTTAGAGAAGTCCTCAGTCTGTAGCTCTGGCTGACCCAGGACTGCCTACTTGTGTTAATTAGGGTTTCACAGCTGAGAACAGACACCAAGAGCAAGGTAAGGCTTAGAAAACCCTACATTCAGTGGTGGCTCAAGCTCTTAATGAGAGCACTTTGTAGGCAGAGGCAGTCAGTTTCTGAGTTCGAGGCCACCCTGGTGAAAGACAGGGCTAGGGTAGGGGCTAGGGTGAGGAAAGAAAGGAAAGAAAGAAAAAGTTTTTATAAAAGTTTTATAAAAAGTGTTAAAGTTTTTAAAAATTTAAAAAAAAAATACCAGATCACCATCACACAGCATTGGCTGTCTTCAGGTGTATCCTTTCAGCCTCCAAAACAAAAAACAATGGCTGGCTGTCTTCAGGTGTATCCTATTCTCGAGTCTTATTTCCAACCTTAGAGCTGGGCTAAGCTGCCTCATTATGTAATTGCAAACCTTCCTTGGTTTGTCTTTTCCATTTCTAAGACTAACAGGCCTTTTTCTATTTATTGAATATGCTCATGACTGTCCTTTAGATATAGTAAATATAACTGTTGCTTATAAAACTTGTTTTCTAGGAATGTTTAAAGGGCAATGGCAGAGTTTATTTATAAAAAAATATTTTGCATTTATTTATTTGTGTGAGTGATGAAGCTCAGGTCTTCAAACTCGTCAGGAGGTATGATTACCTCCCCTCTCTCTCAACCCCTCTCTCTCCTCTCTCAATGATTGTGTAAGAATGTTTTGCATGTGTATGCTGTGCCCACAGACTCCAGAACAGAGTATTAGATCCCCTGGAACTGGAGATGGGCCACCATATATAATACTGGTAATTGAGCCCAGGTTCTCTGGAAGAGGAGACAATGCTCTTAATTGTTGAGCCCTCTCTGTAGCCACATCTTTCTTTCTTTTTTTTTTTTTTTGAGTTTATGTGAGGCTGTGTTTATATACATCATATGCAGACAATAAGAATGATTTAGATTCTTCAGAATCTGACACCCTCTTCTGGACTGTCTGAAGATAGCTACAGCATACTTAAATATAATAAATAAATAAATCTTTAAAAAGAAAAGGAAAAGTAAAAAAGAAAGATCAGGCCTGCCATATGCATGTTCATAGAGGAAAATGGAAGAGACCCCAATCTAACCTCAGCAGGGTGCTTCCTTCTGGATGGTAGCTCACAGTTTCATCCCAGCAAGACAGGCAAATCACTGAGTTCAAGGACAGTAAGGTTCAGGACAGCCAAGGTTAGGAAGGAAAAGGGTCTATGTTGAGAATACAAACCGACAAAACAACAACTAGGAAAAAGAAGTGACAGTGTAACTTGGGGTAGGGTACCAACAAGAGAAAGCTTTCTGTTACCACTTACAAACACCAGTAGCCTTGCACCCTTCTGCCCAGGTCCCTGCCTTCCTTTCTAGGCATTCTAAGGATGCCAGGGGGTGGGGGAATCCAGATTAACTTTTTAAAAACAAAGACTTGGTCTTTGATGTCTATAGGAAGCCCTTCTCAGTGCCTTTAACTACCACTGAACTTTCAGGGCTGTGACTCAACTGTAACAAGGAACAGGGCTAAGAACCTGCAGCCTTTGAAAACAACTATTTTTTTAAAGTGGGGGACCCAAATCAGCAGTAGAACCCCTCAGGTTCAGCCATAATACTTGTTAGGGAAAGAGCCTCAATGTCCGGAGCTGAGGTCTCATGGGTGAACTGCTTCAAGCTCTGAGTATCATTGAAAGAAAGAAAAGATATCATGTGGTTGCTTAATTTATTTATTTTATTATTTCTATTTTTTGTTTTCTTTTGTTTTGTTTTAGAAAAGGCCTCAGTCTGTAGCTATGGCTGACCTAGGACAGACTACATGTGTTAATTAGGGTTTCACAGCTGAGAAACAGACCATACCTATGTAAGACTTAGAAAACCCAACAGTCAGTGGTGGCTCGAGCTCTTAATGAGAGCACTCTGGAGGCAGAGGCAGTCAGTTTCTGAGATCGAGGCCAGCCTGGTTAAAGACAGGGATAGGCAGGACTAGGCAAGGCAGGGCTGGGCTAGGCTAGGCTAGGCAAGGGGCTGGGCTAGTCAAGGCAAGGGACTAGGCTAGGCTACTCAAGGGGCTAGGCAAGACAGACAGACAGAGAGAAAGACAGACAAGGATGGCAGGCCTGCCTGGTTTTTCTTTCTTTCTTATCCCTTTTAAAAAATGTTTATTTATTTATTTATTTATTTATTTATTTATTTATGTATTTATTAGATATAAGTACACTGTAGCTATCTTCAGACACTCCAGAAGAAGGTGTCAGATTCTGGAGAATCTATATCCCTCTTATTGTCTGCATATGATGTACATAAACACAGCCTCACATTTACTTCTAAAAATTTAAAGATGTGTGGGGCCAATGAAAGGGATCAACAATTAACAGCATTGTCTTCTCTTATAGAGAACCTGGGATCAACTACCAGCAACGATATGGTGGCCCATCTCCAGTTCCAGGGGATCAGACAGACAGACAGACATACAGACAGATAGAGTTAAGAATGGCAGGCCTACCTGGTCTTTCATTCTTTCTTATCCTTTTTAAAAAATGTTTATTAATTTAAGTATGTATTTATTAGATTTAAGTACACTGTAGCTGTCTTCAAACACTCCCGAAGAGGGTGTCAGATTCTGGAGAATCTATATCCCTGTTATGGTCTGCATATGATGTACATGAACACAGCCTCACATATACTTCTAAAAATTTAAAGATGGGTGGGGCCACTGAAAGGGCTCAACAATTAACAGCACTGACTCATCTTCCAGAGAACCTGGGATCAACTACCAGCAATTATATGGTGGCCCATCTCCAGTTCCAGGGGATCAGACAGACAGACAGACAGACAAGGATGTCAGGCCTGCCTGGTCTCTCTTTCTTTATTATCCTTTTTAAAAAATGTTTATTTGTTTATTTATGAATTTATTAGATATAAGTACACTGTAGCTGTCTTCAGACACTCCAGAAGAGGGTGTCAGATTCTGGAGAATCTAAATCCCTCTTATGGTCTGCATATTCGGTACATAAACACAGCCTCGCATATACTTCTAAAAATTTAAAGATGGGTGGGGCCACTGAAAGGGCTCAACAATTAACAGCATTGTCTCCTCTTCCAGAGAACATGGGATCAACTACAAGCAACTCTATGGTGGCCCATCTCCAGTTCCAGAGGATCAGACAGACAGACAGACAGACAGAGATAAGGATGGCAGGCCTGCTTGGTCTTTCTTTCTTTCTTATCGTTTTTAAAAAATGTTTATTTCTTTATTTATGTATTTATTAGATATAATTACCCTGTATCCGTCATAGACACTCCAAAAGACGGTGTCAGATTCTGGAGAATATAAATCCCTCTTTAAGGGTCTGAATATGATGTACATAAACACAGCATCACATTTACTTCTAGAAATTTAAAGATGGGTGGGGCCACTGAAAGGGCTGAACAATTAACAGCATTGTCTCCTCTTCAGAAGTCCTGGGATCAACTACCAGCAACAAAATGGTGGCCCATCTCCAGTTCCAGGAGATCAGACAGACAGACAAACAGAGAGACAGACAGACAGACAAAGATAAGGATGGCAGCCCTGCCTGGTCTTTCTTTCTTTCTTATCCTTTTTAAAAAATGTTTATTTATTTATTTATTTATTTATTTATTTATTTATTTATTTATTTATTTATTTATTTATTAGATATAAGTACACTGTAGCTATCTTCAGATACTCCAAAAGAGGGTGTCAGATTCTGGAGAATCTAAATCCCTCTTATGGTCTGCATATGATGTACATAAACACAGCCTCACATATACTTCTAAAAATTTAAAGATGGGTGGGGCCACAGAAAGGGATCAACAATTAACAGCATTGTCTCCTCTTCCAGAGAACCTTGGATAAACTACCAGCAACTATATGGTGGCCCATCTCCAGTTCCAGGGTATCAGACAGACAGACAGACAGACAGACAGACAGAGATAAGAATGGAGGCCTGCCTGGTCTTTCTTTCTTTCTTATACTTTTAAAAAAAAATGTTTATTTATTTATTTATTTATTTATTTATTTATTTATTTATGTATTTATTACATATAAGTACATTGTAGCTGTCTTCAGACACTCCAGAAGAGGGTGTCAGATTCTGGAGAATCTAAATCCCTCGTATGGTCTGCATATGATGTACATAAACACAGCCTCACATATACTTCTAAAAATTTAAAGATGTGTGGGGCCACTGAAAGGGCTCAAAAATTAACAGCATTGTCTCCTCTAACAGAGAACCTGGGATCAACTACCAGCAACTATTTGGTGGCCCATCTCCAGTTCCAGGGGATCAGGCAGACAAAGAGACAGATAGACAAGGGTGGCAGTCCTCCCTGGTTTTTCTTTCTTTCTTATCCTTTTTAAAAATATTTATTTATTTATTTATGTATTTATTAGATATAAGTACACTGTAGCTGTCTTCAGACACTCCAGAAGAGGGTGTCAGATTCTGGAGAATATAAATCCCTCTTATGGTCTGCATATGATGGACATAAACACAGATTCACATACACTTCTAAAAATTTAAGATGGGTGGGGCCACTGAAAGGGCTCAACAATTAACAGCATTGTCTCTTCTTCCAGAAAACCTGGGATCAACTACCAGCAACTATATGGTGGCCCATCTCCAGTTCCAATGGATCAGACAGACAGACAGACTGACAGAGATAAGGATGGAGGCCTGCCTGGTATTTCTTTCTTTCTTATACTTTTAAAGAATAATTGTTAATTTAAGTATGTATTTATTAGATATAAGTACACTTTAGCTGTCTTCAGACACTCTAGAAGAGGGTGTCATCTTCTGGGTAATCTAAATCCCTCTTCTGGTCTGCATATGATGTACATAAACACAGCCTCACATATACTTCTAAAAATTTACAGAAGGGTGGGCCCACTGAAAGGGCTCAACAATTAACAGCATTGTCTCCTCTTCCAGAGATCCTTGGATCAACTACAAGCAACTATATGGTGGCCCATCTCAAGTTCCAGGGGATAAGACAGACAGACAGACAGACAGAGATAAGGATGGAGGCCTGCCTGATTTTTCTTTCTTTCTTATCCTTTAAAAAAATGTTTATTTATTTATTTATTTATTCATTTATTTATTTATTTATTTATTTATTTATTTATTAGATATAAGTACACTGTAGCTGTCTTCAGACACTCCAGAAGAGGGTGTCAGATTCTGGAGAATCTAAATCCCTCTTATGGTCTGCATATGATATACATGAACACAGCCTCACATATACTTCTAAAAATTTAAAGATGGGTGGGGCCACTGAAAGGGCTCAACAATTAACAGCATTGTCTCCTCTACCAGAGAACCTGGGATCAACTACCAGCAACTATATGGTGGCCCATCTCCAGTTCCAGGGGATCAGACAGACAGACAGACATACAGACAGATAGAGTTAAGGATGGCAGGCCTACCTGGTCTTTCATTCTTTCTTATCCTTTTTAAAAAATGTTTATTAATTTAAGTATGTATTTATTAGATATAAGTACACTGTAGCTGTCTTCAAACACTCCCGAAGAGGGTGTCAGATTCTGGAGAATCTATATCCCTCTTATGGTCTACATATGATGTACATGAACACAGACACACATATACTTCTAAAAATTTATAGATGGGTGGGGCCACTGAGAGGGCTCAACAATTAACAGCACTGACTCCTCTTCCAGAGAACATGGGATCAATTACCAGCAATTATATGGTGGTCCATCTCTAGTTCCAGGGGAACAGACAGACAGACAGACAGACAAGGATGGGAGGCTTGCCTGGTCTCTCTTTCTTTATTATCCTTTTTGAAAAATGTTTTTTTGTTTATTTATGAATTTATTAGATATAAGTACACTGTAGCTGTCTTCAGACACTCTAGAAGAGTGTGTCATCTTCTCGAGAATCTAAATCCCTCTTATGGTCTGCATATGATGTACATAAACACAGCCTCACATATACTTTTAAAAATTTAAAGATGGGTGGGCACACTGAAAGGACTCAACAATTAACAGCATTGTCTCTTCTTCCAGAGAACGTGGGATCAACTACCAGCAACTATATGGTGGCCCATCTCAAGTTCCAGGGGATAAGACAGACAGACAGACAGACAGAGATAAGGATGGCAGGCCTGCCTGATTTTTCTTTCTTTCTTATCCTTTTTAAAAAATGTTTATTTATTTATTTATTTATTCATTTATTTATTTATTTATTTATTTATTTATTTATTTATTTATTTATTAGATATAAGTACACTGTAGCTGTCTTCAGGCACTCCAGAAGAGGGTGTCAGATTCTGGAGAATCTATATCCCTCCTATGGTCTGCATATGATGTACATGAACACAGCCTCACATATACTTCTAAAAATTTAAAGATGGGTGGGGCCACTGAAAGGGCTCAACAATTAAAGGCATTGTCTCCTCTTCCAGAGAACCTGGAATCAACTACCATCAACTATATGGTGGCTCATCTCCAGTTCCAGGGTATCTGACAGATAGACAGACAGACAGACAGACAGACATGGTGGCAGGCCTGCCTGGTCTTTCTTTCTTTCTTATACTTTTAAAAAAATGTTTATTTATTTATTTATGTATTTATTAGATATAAGTACACTAAAGCTGTCTTCAGACACTCTAGAAGAGGGTGTCATATTCTGGAGAATCTAAATCCCTCTTATGGTCTGCATATGATGTACATAAACACAACCTCACATATACTTCTAAAAATTTAAACATGTGTGGGGCCAATGAAAGGGATCAACAATTAACAGCATTGTCTACTCTTATAGATAACCTGAGATCAACTACCAGCAACTATATGGTGGCCCATCTCTAGTTCCAGGGGATCAGACAGACAGACAGACATACAGACAGATAGAGTTAAGGATGGCAGGCCTACCTGGTCTTTCATTCTTTCTTATCCTTTTTAAAAAATGTTTATTAATTTAAGTATGTATTTATTAGATTTAAGTACACTGTAGCTGTCTTCAAACACTCCCGAAGAGGGTGTCAGATTCTGGAGAATCTATATCCCTCTTATGGTCTGCATATGATGTACATGAACACAGCCTCACATATACTTCTAAAAATTTAAAGATGGGTGGGGCCACTGAAAGGGCTCAACAATTAACAGCACTGACTCCTCTTCCAGAGAACCTGGGATCAACTACCAGCAATTATATGGTGGCCCATCTCCATTTCCAGGGGATCAGACAGACAGACAGACAGACAAGGATGGCAGGCTTGCCTGGTCTCTCTTTCTTTATTATCCTTTTTAAAAATGTTCATTTGTTTATTTATGAATTTATTAGATATAAGTACACTGTAGCTGTCTTCAGACACTCCAGAAGAGGGTGTCAGATTGTGGAGAATCTAAATCCCTCTTATGGTCTGCATATGATGTACATAAGCACAGCCTCACATATACTTCTAAAAATTTAAAGATGGGTGGGGCCACAGAAAGGGCTCAACAATTAACAGCATTGTCTCCTCTTCCAGAGAACCTTGGATAAACTACCAGCAACTATATGGTGGCCCATCTCCAGTTCTAGGGTATCAGACAGACAGACAGACAGACAGAGATAAGGATGGAGGCCTGCCTGGTCTTTCTTTCTTTCTTATACTTTTAAAAAAATGTTTATTTATTTATTTATTTATTTATTTATTTATTTATTTATTTATTATATATAAGTACACTGTAGCTGTCTTCATACACTCCTGAAGAGGGTGTCAGATTCTGGAGAATCTAAATCCCTTTTATGGTCTGCATATGATGTACATAAACACAGCCTCACATATACTTCTAAAAATTTAAATAGGTGTGGGGCCACTGAAAGGGCTCAACAATTAACAGCATTGTCTCCTCTACCAGAGAACCTGGGATCAACTACCAGCAATTATATGGTGGCCCATCTCCAGTTCCAGGGGATCAGGCAGACAAAGAGACAGACAGACAAGGGTGGCAGGCCTCCCTGGTTTTTCTTTCTTAATTATCCTTTTTAAAAAATGTTTATTTATTTATTTATGGATTTATTATATAGAAGTTCACTGTAGCTGTCTTCAGACACTCCAGAAGAGGGTGTCAGATTCTGGAGAATATAAATCCCTCTTATGGTCTGCATATGATGGACATAAACACAGATTCACATACACTTCTAAAAATTTAAGATGGGTGGGGCCACTGAAAGGACTCAACAATTAACAGCATTGTCCCTTCTTCCAGAGAACCTGGGATCAACTAACAGCAACTATATGGTGGCCCATCTCCAGTTCCAGGGGATCAGATAGACAGACAGACAGACAGAGATAAGGAGGGCAGGCCTGCCTGGTTTTTCTTTCTTTCTTATCCTTTTAAAATAATGTTTATATATTTATTTATTTATTTATTTATTTATTTATTTATTTATTTATTTATTTATTAGATATAAGTACACTGTAGTTGTCTTCAGACACTCCAGAAGAGGGTTGTCAGATTCTGGAGAATCTAAATGCCTCTTATGGTCTGCATATGATGTACATAAACACAGCCTAACATATACTACTAAGAATTTAAAGATAGGTGGAGACACTGAAAGGGCTCAACAATTAACAGCATTGTCTCTTCTTCCAGAGAACCTGGGATCAACTAAAAGCAACTATATCGTGGCCCATCTCCAGTTCCAAGGGATCAGACAGACAGACAGACAGACTGACAGAGATAAGGATGGAGGCCTGCCTGGTCTTTCTTTCTTTCTTATACTTTTAAAAAAATGTTTATTTATTTATTTATTTATTTATTTATTTATTTATGTATTTATTAGATATAAGTACACTGTAGCTGTCTTCAGACACTCTAGAAGAGGTTGTCATCTTCTGGAGAATCTAAATCCCTCTTATGGTCTGCATATGATGTACATAAACACAGCCTCACATATACTTCTAAAAATTTAAAGATGGGTGGCGCCACTGAAAGGGCTCAACAACTAACAGCATTGTCTCCTCTTCCAGAGAACCTGGGATCAACTACCAGCAACTATATGGTGGCCCATCTCCAGTTCCAGGGTATCTGACAGATAGACAGTCAGACAGACAGACAGACAGACAAGGAGGCAGGCCTGCCTGGTCTTTCTTTCTTTCTTATTCTTTTTAAAAAATGTTTATTTATTTATTTATGTATTTATTAGATATAAGTACACTGTAGTTGTCTTCAGACACTCTAGAAGAGGGTGTCATATTCTGGAGAATCTAAATCCCTCTTATGGTCTGCATATGATGTACATAAACACAGCCTCACATATACTTCTAAAAATTTAAAGATGGGTGGGCCCACAGAAAGGGCTCAACAATTAACACCATTGTCTCCTCTTCCAGAGAACGTGGGATCAACTACCAGCAACTATATGGTGGCCCATCTCAAGTTGCAGGGGATCAGACAGACAGACAGACAGTGATAAGGATGGCAGGTCTGCCTGATTTTTCTTTCTTTCTTATCCTTTTAAAAAATGTTTGTTTATTTATTTATTTATTTATTTATTTATTTATTTATTTATGTACTTATTAGATATAAGTACACTCTAGCTGTCTTCAGACTCTCCAGAAGAGGGTGTCAGATTCTGGGGAATCTATATCCCTCTTATGGTCTGCATATGATGTACATAAACACAGCCTCACATATACTTCTAAAAATTTAAAGATGGGTGGGGCCACTGAAAGGGCTCAACAATCAACAGCATTGTCTCCTCTTCCAGAGGACCTGGGATCAACTACCAGCAACTATATTGTGGCCCATCTCCAGTTCCAGGGGATCAGACAGACAGACAGACAGACAGTGATAAGGATGGCAGTCCTGCCTGGTCTTTCTTTCTTTCTTATCCTTTTTTAAAAAAAATGTTTGTTTATTTATTTATTTATTTATTTATTTATTTATTTATTTATTTATTTATTTATTTATTTATTTATTAGATATAAGTACACTGTAGCTGTTCAGACACTCCAGAAGAGGGTGTCAGATTCTGGAGAATCTAAATCCCTCTTATGGTCTGCATATGATGTACATAAACACAGCCTCACATATACTTCTAAAAATTTAAAGAAGGGTGGGGCCACTCTAAAAGCTCAACAATTAACAGCATTGTCTCCTCTTCCAGAGTACCTGGGTTCAACTACCAGCAACTATATGGTGGCCCATCTCCAGTTCCAGGGGATCATACAGACAGACATACAGACAGTGATAAGGATGGCAGGCCTGCCTGTTCTTTCTTTCTTTCTTATCCTTTTTAAAAAAATGTTTATTTATATATTTATTTATGGATTTATTAGATATAAGTACACTGTAGCTGTCTTCAGACACTCCAGAAGAGGGTGTCAAATTCTGGAATCTAAATCCCTCTTATGGTCTGCATATGATGTACATAAACACAGCCTCACATATACTTCTAAAAATTTAAAGATGTGTGGGGCCACTGAGAGGGCTCAACAATTAAGAGCATTGTCTCCTCTTTCACAGAACCTGGGATAAAATATCAGCACCTTATGGTGGCCCATTTCCAGTTCCAGTGGATCAGACAGACAGACAGACAGAGAGACAGAGATAAGTATGGCAGGCCTGCCTGGTCTTTCTTTATTTCTTATACTTTTTAAAAAATGATTATTTTTTATTTATTTATTTATTTATTTATTTATTTATTTATTTATTTATTTATTAGATATAAGTACACTGTACCCGTCTTCAGACACTCCAGAAGAGGGTGACAGATTCTAGAGAATCTAAATCCCTCTTATGGTCTGAATATGATGGACATAAACACAGATTCATATACACTTCTAAAAATTTAAGATGGGTGGGGCCACTGAAAGGACTCAACAATTAACAGCATTGTCTCTTCTTCCAGAGAACCTGGGATCAACTAACAGCAACTATATGGTGGCCCATCTCCAGTTCCAGGGGATCAGACAGACAGACAGACAGACAGACAGAGATAAGGATGGCAGGCCTGCCTGGTCTTACTTTCTTTCTTATCCTTTTTAAAAAATGTTTATTTATTTATTTATTTACTTATGTATTTATTATATATAAGTACACTGTAGCTGTCTACAGTCACTCCAGTAGAGGGTGTCAGATTCTGGAGAATCTAAATCCTCTTATAATCTGAATATGATGTACATAAACACAGCCTCACATATACTTCTAAATATTTAAAGAAGTGTGGGGCCACTGAAAGGGCTCAACAATTAACGGCATTGTCTCCTCTTCCAGAGAACCTTGGATCAACTACCAGCAACTATATGTTGGCCCATCTCCAGTTCCAGGGGATCAGACAGACAGACAGACAGACAGAGATAAGGATGGCAGGCCTGCCTGGTCTTACATTCTTTCTTATCCTTTTTCAAAAATGTTTATTTATTTATTTATTTATTTATTTATTTATTTATTTATTTATTTATTTATTATAAGTACACTGTAGCTGTCTTCAGACACTCAAGTATAGGGTGTCAGATTCTGGAGAATCTAAATCCTCTTATAATCTGAATATGATGTACATAAACACAGCCTCACATATACTTCTAAATATTTAAAGAAGTGTGGGGCCACTGAAAGGGCTCAACAATTAACAGCATTGTCTCCTCTTCCAGAGAACCTTGGATCAACTACCAGCAACTATATGTTGGCCCATCTCCAGTTCCCGGGGATCAGATAGACAGACAGACAGACAGACAGAGATATGGATGGCAGGCCTGCCTGATCTTTCTTTCTTTCTTATCCTTTTTTAAAAAATGTTTATTTATATATTTATTTATGTATTTATTTATTTATTAGATATAAGTACACTGTAGCTGTTCACACACTGCAGAAGAGGGTGTCAGATTCTGGAGAATCTAAATCCCTCTTATGTTCTGCATATGATGTACATAAACACAGCCTCACATATACTTCTAAAAATTTAAAGAAGGTTGGGGCCACTCTAAAAGCTCAATAATTAACAGCATTGTCTCCTCTTCCAGAGTACCTGGGATCAACTACCAGCAACTATATGGTGGCCCATCTCCAGTTCCAGGGGAACAGACAGACAGACATACAGACAGTGATAAGGATGGCAGGCCTGCCTGGTCTTTCTTTCTTTCTTATCCTTTTTAAAAAAATGTTTATTTATATATTTATTTATGTATTTATTAGATATAAGTACACTGTAGCTGTCTTCAGACACTCCAGAAGAGGGTGTCAGATTCTGGAGAATCTAAATCCCTCTTATGGTCTGCATATGATGTACATAAACACAGCCTCACATATACTTCTAAAAATTTAAAGATGTGTGGGGCCACTGGGAGGGCTCAACAATTAACAGCATTGTCTCCTCTTTCAGAGAACCTGGGATAAACTACCAGCACCTTATGGTGGCCCATCTCCAGTTCCAGTGGATCAGACCGACAGACAGACAGAGAGACAGAGATAAGGATGGCAGGCCTGCCTGGTCTTTCTTTATTTCTTATTTGTTTTAAAAAATGTTTATTTATTTATTTATTCATTTATTTATGTATTTATTAGATATAAGTACACTGTAGCCGTCTTCAGATACTCCAGAAGAGGGTGACAGATTATAGAGAATCTAAATCCCTCTTATGGTCTGAATATGATGTACATAAACACAGCATCACATATACTTCTAAAAATTATAAAACGGTGGGGCCACTGAAAGGGCTCAACAATTAACAGCATTGTCTCCTCTTCCAGAGAACCTGGGATCAACTACCAGCAACTATATGGTGGCCCATCTCCAGTTCCAGGGGATCAGGCAGACAGACAGACAGACAGAGAGAGATAAGGATGGCAGGCCTGCCTGGTCTTACTTTCTTTCTTATCCTTTTTAAAAAATGTTTATTTATTTATTTATTTATTTATGTATTTATGTATTTATGAGATATAAGTACACTGTAGATGTCTTCAGACACTCCAGAAGAGGGTGTCAGATTCTGGAGAATCTAAATCCCTCTTATGGTCTGCATATGATGTACATAAACACAGCCTCACATATACTTCTAAATATTTAAAGATGGGTAGGGCCACTGATTGGGCTCAACAATTAACAGCATTGTCTCCTCTTCCAGAGAACCTGGGATCAACTAACAGCAACTATATGGTGGCCCATCTCCAGTTCCAAGGGATCAGACAGACTGACAGACAGACAGACTGACAGAGATAAGGATGGCAGGTTTGCCTGGTCTTTCTTTCTTTCTTATCCTTTTTAAAAAATATTTATTTATTTATTTATATATTTATTATATATAAGTTCACTGTAGCTGTCTTCAGACACTCCAATATAGGGTGTCAAATTCTGGAGAATCTAAATCCTCTAATAATCTGAATATGATATACATAAACATAGCCTCACATATACTTCTAAATATTTAAAGAAGTATGGGGCCACTGAAAGGGCTCAACAATTAACAGCATTGTCTCCTCTTCCAGAGAACCTTGGATCAACTACCAGCAACTATATGGTGGCCCATCTCCAGTTCCCGGGGATCAGATAGACAGGCAGACAGACAGACAGTGATATGGATGGCAGGCCTGCCTGGTCTTTCTTTCTTTCTTATCCTTTTTAAAAAATGTTTATTTACTTATTTATTTATTTATCTATTTATTTATTAGATATAAGTACACTGTAGCTGTCTTCAGACACTCCAGAAGAGGGTGTCAGATTCTGGAGAATCTAAATCCCTCTTATGGTCTGCATATGTTGTACATAAACACAGCCTCACATATACTTCTAAATATTTAAAGATGGGTGGCGCCACTGAAAGGGCTCAACAACTAACAGCATTGTCTCCTCTTCCAGAGAACCTGGGATCAACTACCAGCAACTATTCGTGGCCCATCTCCAGTTCCAGGGTATCTGACAGATAGACAGTCAGACAGACAGACAGACAGACAAGGTTGCAGGCCTGCCTGGTCTTTCTTTCTTTCTTATTCTTTTTAAAAAATGTTCATTTATTTATTTATTTATGTATTTATTAGATATAAGTACACTGTAGTTGTCTTCAGACACTCTAGAAGAGGGTGTCATATTCTGGAGAATCTAAATCCCTCTTATGGTCTGCATATGATGTACATAAACACAGCCTCACATATACTTCTAAAAATTTAAAGATGGGTGGGCCCACAGAAAGGGCTCAACAATTAACACCATTGTCTCCTCTTCCAGAGAACGTGGGATCAACTACCAGCAACTATATGGTGGCCCATCTCAAGTTGCAGGGGATCAGACAGACAGACAGACAGACAGTGATAAGGATGGCAGGTCTGCCTGATTTTTCTTTCTTTCTTATCCTTTTAAAAAATGTTTATTTATTTATTTATTTATTTATTTATGTACTTATTAGATATAAGTACACTCTAGCTGTCTTCAGACTCTCCAGAAGAGGGTGTCAGATTCTGGGGAATCTATATCCCTCTTATGGTCTGCATATGATGTACATAAACACAGCCTCACATATACTTCTAAAAATTTAAAGATGGGTGGGGCCACTGAAAGGGCTCAACAATCAACAGCATTGTCTCCTCTTCCAGAGGACCTGGGATCAACTACCAGCAACTATATTGTGGCCCATCTCCAGTTCCAGGGGATCAGACAGACAGACAGACAGACAGTGATAAGGTTGGCAGTCCTGCCTGGTCTTTCTTTCTTTCTTATCCTTTTTTAAAAAAAATGTTTGTTTATTTATTTATTTATTTATTTATTTATTTATTTATTTATTTATTTATTTATTTATTTATTAGATATAAGTACACTGTAGCTGTTCAGACACTCCAGAAGAGGGTGTCAGATTCTGGAGAATCTAAATCCCTCTTATGGTCTGCATATGATGTACATAAACACAGCCTCACATATACTTCTAAAAATTTAAACAAGGGTGGGGCCACTCTAAAAGCTCAACAATTAACAGCATTGTCTCCTCTTCCAGAGTACCTGGGTTCAACTACCAGCAACTATATGGTGGCCCATCTCCAGTTCCAGGGGATCATACAGACAGACATACAGACAGTGATAAGGATGGCAGGCCTGCCTGTTCTTTCTTTCTTTCTTATCCTTTTTAAAAAATGTTTATTTATATATTTATTTATGGATTTATTAGATATAAGTACACTGTAGCTGTCTTCAGACACTCCAGAAGAGGGTGTCAAATTCTGGAATCTAAATCCCTCTTATGGTCTGCATATGATGTACATAAACACAGCCTCACATATACTTCTAAAAATTTAAAGATGTGTGGGGCCACTGAGAGGGCTCAACAATTAAGAGCATTGTCTCCTCTTTCACAGAACCTGGGATAAAATATCAGCACCTTATGGTGGCCCATTTCCAGTTCCAGTGGATCAGACAGACAGACAGACAGAGAGACAGAGATAAGTATGGCAGGCCTGCCTGGTCTTTCTTTATTTCTTATACTTTTTAAAAAATGATTATTTTTTTTTATTTATTTATTTATTTATTTATTTATTTATTAGATATAAGTACACTGTACCCGTCTTCAGACACTCCAGAAGAGGGTGACAGATTCTAGAGAATCTAAATCCCTCTTATGGTCTGAATATGATGGACATAAACACAGATTCATATACACTTCTAAAAATTTAAGATGGGTGGGGCCACTGAAAGGACTCAACAATTAACAGCATTGTCTCTTCTTCCAGAGAACCTGGGATCAACTAACAGCAACTATATGGTGGCCCATCTCCAGTTCCAGGGGATCAGACAGACAGACAGACAGACAGACAGAGATAAGGATGGCAGGCCTGCCTGGTCTTACTTTCTTTCTTATCCTTTTTAAAAAATGTTTATTTATTTATTTATTTACTTATGTATTTATTATATATAAGTACACTGTAGCTGTCTACAGTCACTCCAGTAGAGGGTGTCAGATTCTGGAGAATCTAAATCCTCTTATAATCTGAATATGATGTACATAAACACAGCCTCACATATACTTCTAAATATTTAAAGAAGTGTGGGGCCACTGAAAGGGCTCAACAATTAACGGCATTGTCTCCTCTTCCAGAGAACCTTGGATCAACTACCAGCAACTATATGTTGGCCCATCTCCAGTTCCAGGGGATCAGACAGACAGACAGACAGACAGAGATAAGGATGGCAGGCCTGCCTGGTCTTACATTCTTTCTTATCCTTTTTCAAAAATGTTTATTTATTTATTTATTTATTTATTTATTTATTTATTTATTTATTTATTTATTTATTTATTTATTATAAGTACACTGTAGCTGTCTTCAGACACTCAAGTATAGGGTGTCAGATTCTGGAGAATCTAAATCCTCTTATAATCTGAATATGATGTACATAAACACAGCCTCACATATACTTCTAAATATTTAAAGAAGTGTGGGGCCACTGAAAGGGCTCAACAATTAACAGCATTGTCTCCTCTTCCAGAGAACCTTGGATCAACTACCAGCAACTATATGTTGGCCCATCTCCAGTTCCCGGGGATCAGATAGACAGACAGACAGACAGACAGAGATATGGATGGCAGGCCTGCCTGATCTTTCTTTCTTTCTTATCCTTTTTTAAAAAATGTTTATTTATATATTTATTTATGTATTTATTTATTTATTAGATATAAATACACTGTAGCTGTTCACACACTGCAGAAGAGGGTGTCAGATTCTGGAGAATCTAAATCCCTCTTATGGTCTGCATATGATGTACATAAACACAGCCTCACATATACTTCTAAAAATTTAAAGAAGGGTGGGGCCACTCTAAAAGCTCAATAATTAACAGCATTGTCTCCTCTTCCAGAGTACCTGGGATCAACTACCAGCAACTATATGGTGGCCCATCTCCAGTTCCAGGGGAACAGACAGACAGACATACAGACAGTGATAAGGATGGCAGGCCTGCCTGTTCTTTCTTTCTTTCTTATCCTTTTTAAAAAAATGTTTATTTATATATTTATTTATGGATTTATTAGATATAAGTACACTGTAGCTGTCTTCAGACACTCCAGAAGAGGGTGTCAAATTCTGGAATCTAAATCCCTCTTATGGTCTGCATATGATGTACATAAACACAGCCTCACATATACTTCTAAAAATTTAAAGATGTGTGGGGCCACTGAGAGGGCTCAACAATTAAGAGCATTGTCTCCTCTTTCACAGAACCTGGGATAAAATATCAGCACCTTATGGTGGCCCATTTCCAGTTCCAGTGGATCAGACAGACAGACAGACAGAGAGACAGAGATAAGTATGGCAGGCCTGCCTGGTCTTTCTTTATTTCTTATACTTTTTAAAAAATGATTATTTTTTATTTATTTATTTATTTATTTATTTATTTATTTATTTATTTATTAGATATAAGTACACTGTACCCGTCTTCAGACACTCCAGAAGAGGGTGACAGATTCTAGAGAATCTAAATCCCTCTTATGGTCTGAATATGATGGACATAAACACAGATTCATATACACTTCTAAAAATTTAAGATGGGTGGGGCCACTGAAAGGACTCAACAATTAACAGCATTGTCTCTTCTTCCAGAGAACCTGGGATCAACTAACAGCAACTATATGGTGGCCCATCTCCAGTTCCAGGGGATCAGACAGACAGACAGACAGACAGACAGAGATAAGGATGGCAGGCCTGCCTGGTCTTACTTTCTTTCTTATCCTTTTTAAAAAATGTTTATTTATTTATTTATTTACTTATGTATTTATTATATATAAGTACACTGTAGCTGTCTACAGTCACTCCAGTAGAGGGTGTCAGATTCTGGAGAATCTAAATCCTCTTATAATCTGAATATGATGTACATAAACACAGCCTCACATATACTTCTAAATATTTAAAGAAGTGTGGGGCCACTGAAAGGGCTCAACAATTAACGGCATTGTCTCCTCTTCCAGAGAACCTTGGATCAACTACCAGCAACTATATGTTGGCCCATCTCCAGTTCCAGGGGATCAGACAGACAGACAGACAGACAGAGATAAGGATGGCAGGCCTGCCTGGTCTTACATTCTTTCTTATCCTTTTTCAAAAATGTTTATTTATTTATTTATTTATTTATTTATTTATTTATTTATTTATTTATTATAAGTACACTGTAGCTGTCTTCAGACACTCAAGTATAGGGTGTCAGATTCTGGAGAATCTAAATCCTCTTATAATCTGAATATGATGTACATAAACACAGCCTCACATATACTTCTAAATATTTAAAGAAGTGTGGGGCCACTGAAAGGGCTCAACAATTAACAGCATTGTCTCCTCTTCCAGAGAACCTTGGATCAACTACCAGCAACTATATGTTGGCCCATCTCCAGTTCCCGGGGATCAGATAGACAGACAGACAGACAGACAGAGATATGGATGGCAGGCCTGCCTGATCTTTCTTTCTTTCTTATCCTTTTTTAAAAAATGTTTATTTATATATTTATTTATGTATTTATTTATTTATTAGATATAAGTACACTGTAGCTGTTCACACACTGCAGAAGAGGGTGTCAGATTCTGGAGAATCTAAATCCCTCTTATGTTCTGCATATGATGTACATAAACACAGCCTCACATATACTTCTAAAAATTTAAAGAAGGTTGGGGCCACTCTAAAAGCTCAATAATTAACAGCATTGTCTCCTCTTCCAGAGTACCTGGGATCAACTACCAGCAACTATATGGTGGCCCATCTCCAGTTCCAGGGGAACAGACAGACAGACATACAGACAGTGATAAGGATGGCAGGCCTGCCTGGTCTTTCTTTCTTTCTTATCCTTTTTAAAAAAATGTTTATTTATATATTTATTTATGTATTTATTAGATATAAGTACACTGTAGCTGTCTTCAGACACTCCAGAAGAGGGTGTCAGATTCTGGAGAATCTAAATCCCTCTTATGGTCTGCATATGATGTACATAAACACAGCCTCACATATACTTCTAAAAATTTAAAGATGTGTGGGGCCACTGGGAGGGCTCAACAATTAACAGCATTGTCTCCTCTTTCAGAGAACCTGGGATAAACTACCAGCACCTTATGGTGGCCCATCTCCAGTTCCAGTGGATCAGACCGACAGACAGACAGAGAGACAGAGATAAGGATGGCAGGCCTGCCTGGTCTTTCTTTATTTCTTATTTGTTTTAAAAAATGTTTATTTATTTATTTATTCATTTATTTATGTATTTATTAGATATAAGTACACTGTAGCCGTCTTCAG
Organism: Mus caroli; assembly: GCF_978045245.1. NCBI lineage: Eukaryota > Metazoa > Chordata > Mammalia > Rodentia > Muridae > Mus > Mus caroli. The sequence continues at coordinate 404,860 of NW_028227335.1, read as the reverse complement.
ACACTCCAGAAGAGGGTGACAGATTATAGAGAATCTAAATCCCTCTTATGGTCTGAATATGATGTACATAAACACAGCATCACATATACTTCTAAAAATTATAAAACGGTGGGGCCACTGAAAGGGCTCAACAATTAACAGCATTGTCTCCTCTTCCAGAGAACCTGGGATCAACTACCAGCAACTATATGGTGGCCCATCTCCAGTTCCAGGGGATCAGGCAGACAGACAGACAGACAGAGAGAGATAAGGATGGCAGGCCTGCCTGGTCTTACTTTCTTTCTTATCCTTTTTAAAAAATGTTTATTTATTTATTTATTTATTTATGTATTTATGTATTTATGAGATATAAGTACACTGTAGATGTCTTCAGACACTCCAGAAGAGGGTGTCAGATTCTGGAGAATCTAAATCCCTCTTATGGTCTGCATATGATGTACATAAACACAGCCTCACATATACTTCTAAATATTTAAAGATGGGTAGGGCCACTGATTGGGCTCAACAATTAACAGCATTGTCTCCTCTTCCAGAGAACCTGGGATCAACTAACAGCAACTATATGGTGGCCCATCTCCAGTTCCAAGGGATCAGACAGACTGACAGACAGACAGACTGACAGAGATAAGGATGGCAGGTTTGCCTGGTCTTTCTTTCTTTCTTATCCTTTTTAAAAAATATTTATTTATTTATTTATGTATTTATTATATATAAGTTCACTGTAGCTGTCTTCAGACACTCCAATATAGGGTGTCAGATTCTGGAGAATCTAAATCCTCTTATAATCTGAATATGATATACATAAACATAGCCTCACATATACTTCTAAATATTTAAAGAAGTATGGGGCCACTGAAAGGGCTCAACAATTAACAGCATTGACTCCTCTTCCAGAGAACCTTGGATCAACTACCAGCAACTATATGGTGGCCCATCTCCAGTTCCCGGGGATCAGATAGACAGGCAGACAGACAGACAGTGATATGGATGGCAGGCCTGCCTGGTCTTTCTTTCTTTCTTATCCTTTTTAAAAAATGTTTATTTACTTATTTATTTATTTATCTATTTATTTATTAGATATAAGTACACTGTAGCTGTCTTCAGACACTCCAGAAGAGGGTGTCAGATTCTGGAGAATCTAAATCCCTCTTATGGTCTGCATATGATGTACATAAACACAGCCTCACATATACTTCTAAATATTTAAAGATGGGTGGCGCCACTGAAAGGGCTCAACAACTAACAGCATTGTCTCCTCTTCCAGAGAACCTGGGATCAACTACCAGCAACTATTCGTGGCCCATCTCCAGTTCCAGGGTATCTGACAGATAGACAGTCAGACAGACAGACAGACAGACAAGGTGGCAGGCCTGCCTGGTCTTTCTTTCTTTCTTATTCTTTTTAAAAAATGTTTATTTATTTATTTATGTATTTATTAGATATAAGTACACTGTAGTCGTCTTCAGACACTCTAGAAGAGGGTGTCATATTCTGGAGAATCTAAATCCCTCTTATGGTCTGCATATGATGTACATAAACACAGCCTCACATATACTTCTAAAAATTTAAAGATGGGTGGGCCCACAGAAAGGGCTCAACAATTAACACCATTGTCTCCTCTTCCAGAGAACGTGGGATCAACTACCAGCAACTATATGGTGGCCCATCTCAAGTTGCAGGGGATCAGACAGACAGACAGACAGACAGTGATAAGGATGGCAGGTCTGCCTGATTTTTCTTTCTTTCTTATCCTTTTAAAAAATGTTTATTTATTTATTTATTTATTTATTTATTTATTTATTTATTTATGTACTTATTAGATATAAGTACACTCTAGCTGTCTTCAGACTCTCCAGAAGAGGGTGTCAGATTCTGGGGAATCTATATCCCTCTTATGGTCTGCATATGATGTACATAAACACAGCCTCACATATACTTCTAAAAATTTAAAGATGGGTGGGGCCACTGAAAGGGCTCAACAATCAACAGCATTGTCTCCTCTTCCAGAGGACCTGGGATCAACTACCAGCAACTATATTGTGGCCCATCTCCAGTTCCAGGGGATCAGACAGACAGACAGACAGACAGTGATAAGGATGGCAGTCCTGCCTGGTCTTTCTTTCTTTCTTATCCTTTTTTAAAAAAAATGTTTGTTTATTTATTTATTTATTTATTTATTTATTTATTTATTTATTTATTAGATATAAGTACACTGTAGCTGTTCAGACACTCCAGAAGAGGGTGTCAGATTCTGGAGAATCTAAATCCCTCTTATGGTCTGCATATGATGTACATAAACACAGCCTCACATATACTTCTAAAAATTTAAAGAAGGGTGGGGCCACTCTAAAAGCTCAACAATTAACAGCATTGTCTCCTCTTCCAGAGTACCTGGGTTCAACTACCAGCAACTATATGGTGGCCCATCTCCAGTTCCAGGGGATCATACAGACAGACATACAGACAGTGATAAGGATGGCAGGCCTGCCTGTTCTTTCTTTCTTTCTTATCCTTTTTAAAAAAATGTTTATTTATATATTTATTTATGGATTTATTAGATATAAGTACACTGTAGCTGTCTTCAGACACTCCAGAAGTGGGTGTCAAATTCTGGAATCTAAATCCCTCTTATGGTCTGCATATGATGTACATAAACACAGCCTCACATATACTTCTAAAAATTTAAAGATGTGTGGGGCCACTGAGAGGGCTCAACAATTAAGAGCATTGTCTCCTCTTTCACAGAACCTGGGATAAAATATCAGCACCTTATGGTGGCCCATTTCCAGTTCCAGTGGATCAGACAGACAGACAGACAGAGAGACAGAGATAAGTATGGCAGGCCTGCCTGGTCTTTCTTTATTTCTTATACTTTTTAAAAAATGATTATTTTTTATTTATTTATTTATTTATTTATTTATTTATTTATTTATTTATTAGATATAAGTACACTGTACCCGTCTTCAGACACTCCAGAAGAGGGTGACAGATTCTAGAGAATCTAAATCCCTCTTATGGTCTGAATATGATGGACATAAACACAGATTCATATACACTTCTAAAAATTTAAGATGGGTGGGGCCACTGAAAGGACTCAACAATTAACAGCATTGTCTCTTCTTCCAGAGAACCTGGGATCAACTAACAGCAACTATATGGTGGCCCATCTCCAGTTCCAGGGGATCAGACAGACAGACAGACAGACAGACAGAGATAAGGATGGCAGGCCTGCCTGGTCTTACTTTCTTTCTTATCCTTTTTAAAAAATGTTTATTTATTTATTTATTTACTTATGTATTTATTATATATAAGTACACTGTAGCTGTCTACAGTCACTCCAGTAGAGGGTGTCAGATTCTGGAGAATCTAAATCCTCTTATAATCTGAATATGATGTACATAAACACAGCCTCACATATACTTCTAAATATTTAAAGAAGTGTGGGGCCACTGAAAGGGCTCAACAATTAACGGCATTGTCTCCTCTTCCAGAGAACCTTGGATCAACTACCAGCAACTATATGTTGGCCCATCTCCAGTTCCAGGGGATCAGACAGACAGACAGACAGACAGAGATAAGGATGGCAGGCCTGCCTGGTCTTACATTCTTTCTTATCCTTTTTCAAAAATGTTTATTTATTTATTTATTTATTTATTTATTTATTTATTTATTATAAGTACACTGTAGCTGTCTTCAGACACTCAAGTATAGGGTGTCAGATTCTGGAGAATCTAAATCCTCTTATAATCTGAATATGATGTACATAAACACAGCCTCACATATACTTCTAAATATTTAAAGAAGTGTGGGGCCACTGAAAGGGCTCAACAATTAACAGCATTGTCTCCTCTTCCAGAGAACCTTGGATCAACTACCAGCAACTATATGTTGGCCCATCTCCAGTTCCCGGGGATCAGATAGACAGACAGACAGACAGACAGAGATATGGATGGCAGGCCTGCCTGATCTTTCTTTCTTTCTTATCCTTTTTTAAAAAATGTTTATTTATATATTTATTTATGTATTTATTTATTTATTAGATATAAATACACTGTAGCTGTTCACACACTGCAGAAGAGGGTGTCAGATTCTGGAGAATCTAAATCCTTCTTATGGTCTGCATATGATGTACATAAACACAGCCTCACATATACTTCTAAAAATTTAAAGAAGGGTGGGGCCACTCTAAAAGCTCAATAATTAACAGCATTGTCTCCTCTTCCAGAGTACCTGGGATCAACTACCAGCAACTATATGGTGGCCCATCTCCAGTTCCAGGGGAACAGACAGACAGACATACAGACAGTGATAAGGATGGCAGGCCTGCCTGGTCTTTCTTTCTTTCTTATCCTTTTTAAAAAAATGTTTATTTATATATTTATTTATGTATTTATTAGATATAAGTACACTGTAGCTGTCTTCAGACACTCCAGAAGAGGGTGTCAGATTCTGGAGAATCTAAATCCCTCTTATGGTCTGCATATGATGTACATAAACACAGCATCACATATACTTCTAAAAATTTAAAGATGTGTGGGGCCACTGGGAGGGCTCAACAATTAACAGCATTGTCTCCTCTTTCAGAGAACCTGGGATAAACTACCAGCACCTTATGGTGGCCCATCTCCAGTTCCAGTGGATCAGACCGACAGACAGACAGAGAGACAGAGATAAGGATGGCAGGCCTGCCTGGTCTTTCTTTATTTCTTATTTGTTTTAAAAAATGTTTATTTATTTATTTATTCATTTATTTATGTATTTATTAGATATAAGTACACTGTAGCCGTCTTCAGACACTCCAGAAGAGGGTGACAGATTATAGAGAATCTAAATCCCTCTTATGGTCTGAATATGATGTACATAAACACAGCATCACATATACTTCTAAAAATTATAAAACGGTGGGGCCACTGAAAGGGCTCAACAATTAACAGCATTGTCTCCTCTTCCAGAGAACCTGGGATCAACTACCAGCAACTATATGGTGGCCCATCTCCAGTTCCAGGGGATCAGGCAGACAGACAGACAGACAGAGAGAGATAAGGATGGCAGGCCTGCCTGGTCTTACTTTCTTTCTTATCCTTTTTAAAAAATGTTTATTTATTTATTTATTTATTTATTTATTTATGTATTTATGTATTTATGAGATATAAGTACACTGTAGCTGTCTTCAGACACTCCAGAAGAGGGTGTCAGATTCTGGAGAATCTAAATCCCTCTTATGGTCTGCATATGATGTACATAAACACAGCCTCACATATACTTCTAAATATTTAAAGATGGGTGGCGCCACTGAAAGGGCTCAACAACTAACAGCATTGTCTCCTCTTCCAGAGAACCTGGGATCAACTACCAGCAACTATTCGTGGCCCATCTCCAGTTCCAGGGTATCTGACAGATAGACAGTCAGACAGACAGACAGACAGACAAGGTTGCAGGCCTGCCTGGTCTTTCTTTCTTTCTTATTCTTTTTAAAAAATGTTCATTTATTTATTTATTTATGTATTTATTAGATATAAGTACACTGTAGTTGTCTTCAGACACTCTAGAAGAGGGTGTCATATTCTGGAGAATCTAAATCCCTCTTATGGTCTGCATATGATGTACATAAACACAGCCTCACATATACTTCTAAAAATTTAAAGATGGGTGGGCCCACAGAAAGGGCTCAACAATTAACACCATTGTCTCCTCTTCCAGAGAACGTGGGATCAACTACCAGCAACTATATGGTGGCCCATCTCAAGTTGCAGGGGATCAGACAGACAGACAGACAGACAGTGATAAGGATGGCAGGTCTGCCTGATTTTTCTTTCTTTCTTATCCTTTTAAAAAATGTTTATTTATTTATTTATTTATTTATTTATGTACTTATTAGATATAAGTACACTCTAGCTGTCTTCAGACTCTCCAGAAGAGGGTGTCAGATTCTGGGGAATCTATATCCCTCTTATGGTCTGCATATGATGTACATAAACACAGCCTCACATATACTTCTAAAAATTTAAAGATGGGTGGGGCCACTGAAAGGGCTCAACAATCAACAGCATTGTCTCCTCTTCCAGAGGTCCTGGGATCAACTACCAGCAACTATATTGTGGCCCATCTCCAGTTCCAGGGGATCAGACAGACAGACAGACAGACAGTGATAAGGTTGGCAGTCCTGCCTGGTCTTTCTTTCTTTCTTATCCTTTTTTAAAAAAAAGTTTGTTTATTTATTTATTTATTTATTTATTTATTTATTTATTTATTTATTTATTTATTTATTAGATATAAGTACACTGTAGCTGTTCAGACACTCCAGAAGAGGGTGTCAGATTCTGGAGAATCTAAATCCCTCTTATGGTCTGCATATGATGTACATAAACACAGCCTCACATATACTTCTAAAAATTTAAACAAGGGTGGGGCCACTCTAAAAGCTCAACAATTAACAGCATTGTCTCCTCTTCCAGAGTACCTGGGTTCAACTACCAGCAACTATATGGTGGCCCATCTCCAGTTCCAGGGGATCATACAGACAGACATACAGACAGTGATAAGGATGGCAGGCCTGCCTGTTCTTTCTTTCTTTCTTATCCTTTTTAAAAAAAGTTTATTTATATATTTATTTATGGATTTATTAGATATAAGTACACTGTAGCTGTCTTCAGACACTCCAGAAGAGGGTGTCAAATTCTGGAATCTAAATCCCTCTTATGGTCTGCATATGATGTACATAAACACAGCCTCACATATACTTCTAAAAATTTAAAGATGTGTGGGGCCACTGAGAGGGCTCAACAATTAAGAGCATTGTCTCCTCTTTCACAGAACCTGGGATAAAATATCAGCACCTTATGGTGGCCCATTTCCAGTTCCAGTGGATCAGACAGACAGACAGACAGAGAGACAGAGATAAGTATGGCAGGCCTGCCTGGTCTTTCTTTATTTCTTATACTTTTTAAAAAATGATTATTTTTTATTTATTTATTTATTTATTTATTTATTTATTTATTTATTTATTTATTAGATATAAGTACACTGTACCCGTCTTCAGACACTCCAGAAGAGGGTGACAGATTCTAGAGAATCTAAATCCCTCTTATGGTCTGAATATGATGGACATAAACACAGATTCATATACACTTCTAAAAATTTAAGATGGGTGGGGCCACTGAAAGGACTCAACAATTAACAGCATTGTCTCTTCTTCCAGAGAACCTGGGATCAACTAACAGCAACTATATGGTGGCCCATCTCCAGTTCCAGGGGATCAGACAGACAGACAGACAGACAGACAGAGATAAGGATGGCAGGCCTGCCTGGTCTTACTTTCTTTCTTATCCTTTTTAAAAAATGTTTATTTATTTATTTATTTACTTATGTATTTATTATATATAAGTACACTGTAGCTGTCTACAGTCACTCCAGTAGAGGGTGTCAGATTCTGGAGAATCTAAATCCTCTTATAATCTGAATATGATGTACATAAACACAGCCTCACATATACTTCTAAATATTTAAAGAAGTGTGGGGCCACTGAAAGGGCTCAACAATTAACGGCATTGTCTCCTCTTCCAGAGAACCTTGGATCAACTACCAGCAACTATATGTTGGCCCATCTCCAGTTCCAGGGGATCAGACAGACAGACAGACAGACAGAGATAAGGATGGCAGGCCTGCCTGGTCTTACATTCTTTCTTATCCTTTTTCAAAAATGTTTATTTATTTATTTATTTATTTATTTATTTATTTATTTATTTATTTATTTATTTATTTATTATAAGTACACTGTAGCTGTCTTCAGACACTCAAGTATAGGGTGTCAGATTCTGGAGAATCTAAATCCTCTTATAATCTGAATATGATGTACATAAACACAGCCTCACATATACTTCTAAATATTTAAAGAAGTGTGGGGCCACTGAAAGGGCTCAACAATTAACAGCATTGTCTCCTCTTCCAGAGAACCTTGGATCAACTACCAGCAACTATATGTTGGCCCATCTCCAGTTCCCGGGGATCAGATAGACAGACAGACAGACAGACAGAGATATGGATGGCAGGCCTGCCTGATCTTTCTTTCTTTCTTATCCTTTTTTAAAAAATGTTTATTTATATATTTATTTATGTATTTATTTATTTATTAGATATAAATACACTGTAGCTGTTCACACACTGCAGAAGAGGGTGTCAGATTCTGGAGAATCTAAATCCCTCTTATGGTCTGCATATGATGTACATAAACACAGCCTCACATATACTTCTAAAAATTTAAACAAGGGTGGGGCCACTCTAAAAGCTCAACAATTAACAGCATTGTCTCCTCTTCCAGAGTACCTGGGTTCAACTACCAGCAACTATATGGTGGCCCATCTCCAGTTCCAGGGGATCATACAGACAGACATACAGACAGTGATAAGGATGGCAGGCCTGCCTGTTCTTTCTTTCTTTCTTATCCTTTTTAAAAAAAGTTTATTTATATATTTATTTATGGATTTATTAGATATAAGTACACTGTAGCTGTCTTCAGACACTCCAGAAGAGGGTGTCAAATTCTGGAATCTAAATCCCTCTTATGGTCTGCATATGATGTACATAAACACAGCCTCACATATACTTCTAAAAATTTAAAGATGTGTGGGGCCACTGAGAGGGCTCAACAATTAAGAGCATTGTCTCCTCTTTCACAGAACCTGGGATAAAATATCAGCACCTTATGGTGGCCCATTTCCAGTTCCAGTGGATCAGACAGACAGACAGACAGAGAGACAGAGATAAGTATGGCAGGCCTGCCTGGTCTTTCTTTATTTCTTATACTTTTTAAAAAATGATTATTTTTTATTTATTTATTTATTTATTTATTTATTTATTTATTTATTTATTAGATATAAGTACACTGTACCCGTCTTCAGACACTCCAGAAGAGGGTGACAGATTCTAGAGAATCTAAATCCCTCTTATGGTCTGAATATGATGGACATAAACACAGATTCATATACACTTCTAAAAATTTAAGATGGGTGGGGCCACTGAAAGGACTCAACAATTAACAGCATTGTCTCTTCTTCCAGAGAACCTGGGATCAACTAACAGCAACTATATGGTGGCCCATCTCCAGTTCCAGGGGATCAGACAGACAGACAGACAGACAGACAGAGATAAGGATGGCAGGCCTGCCTGGTCTTACTTTCTTTCTTATCCTTTTTAAAAAATGTTTATTTATTTATTTATTTACTTATGTATTTATTATATATAAGTACACTGTAGCTGTCTACAGTCACTCCAGTAGAGGGTGTCAGATTCTGGAGAATCTAAATCCTCTTATAATCTTAATATGATGTACATAAACACAGCCTCACATATACTTCTAAATATTTAAAGAAGTGTGGGGCCACTGAAAGGGCTCAACAATTAACGGCATTGTCTCCTCTTCCAGAGAACCTTGGATCAACTACCAGCAACTATATGTTGGCCCATCTCCAGTTCCAGGGGATCAGACAGACAGACAGACAGACAGAGATAAGGATGGCAGGCCTGCCTGGTCTTACATTCTTTCTTATCCTTTTTCAAAAATGTTTATTTATTTATTTATTTATTTATTTATTTATTTATTTATTTATTATAAGTACACTGTAGCTGTCTTCAGACACTCAAGTATAGGGTGTCAGATTCTGGAGAATCTAAATCCTCTTATAATCTGAATATGATGTACATAAACACAGCCTCACATATACTTCTAAATATTTAAAGAAGTGTGGGGCCACTGAAAGGGCTCAACAATTAACAGCATTGTCTCCTCTTCCAGAGAACCTTGGATCAACTACCAGCAACTATATGTTGGCCCATCTCCAGTTCCCGGGGATCAGATAGACAGACAGACAGACAGACAGAGATATGGATGGCAGGCCTGCCTGATCTTTCTTTCTTTCTTATCCTTTTTTAAAAAATGTTTATTTATATATTTATTTATGTATTTATTTATTTATTAGATATAAATACACTGTAGCTGTTCACACACTGCAGAAGAGGGTGTCAGATTCTGGAGAATCTAAATCCCTCTTATGGTCTGCATATGATGTACATAAACACAGCCTCACATATACTTCTAAAAATTTAAACAAGGGTGGGGCCACTCTAAAAGCTCAACAATTAACAGCATTGTCTCCTCTTCCAGAGTACCTGGGTTCAACTACCAGCAACTATATGGTGGCCCATCTCCAGTTCCAGGGGATCATACAGACAGACATACAGACAGTGATAAGGATGGCAGGCCTGCCTGTTCTTTCTTTCTTTCTTATCCTTTTTAAAAAAAGTTTATTTATATATTTATTTATGGATTTATTAGATATAAGTACACTGTAGCTGTCTTCAGACACTCCAGAAGAGGGTGTCAAATTCTGGAATCTAAATCCCTCTTATGGTCTGCATATGATGTACATAAACACAGCCTCACATATACTTCTAAAAATTTAAAGATGTGTGGGGCCACTGAGAGGGCTCAACAATTAAGAGCATTGTCTCCTCTTTCACAGAACCTGGGATAAAATATCAGCACCTTATGGTGGCCCATTTCCAGTTCCAGTGGATCAGACAGACAGACAGACAGAGAGACAGAGATAAGTATGGCAGGCCTGCCTGGTCTTTCTTTATTTCTTATACTTTTTAAAAAATGATTATTTTTTATTTATTTATTTATTTATTTATTTATTTATTTATTTATTTATTTATTAGATATAAGTACACTGTACCCGTCTTCAGACACTCCAGAAGAGGGTGACAGATTCTAGAGAATCTAAATCCCTCTTATGGTCTGAATATGATGGACATAAACACAGATTCATATACACTTCTAAAAATTTAAGATGGGTGGGGCCACTGAAAGGACTCAACAATTAACAGCATTGTCTCTTCTTCCAGAGAACCTGGGATCAACTAACAGCAACTATATGGTGGCCCATCTCCAGTTCCAGGGGATCAGACAGACAGACAGACAGACAGACAGAGATAAGGATGGCAGGCCTGCCTGGTCTTACTTTCTTTCTTATCCTTTTTAAAAAATGTTTATTTATTTATTTATTTACTTATGTATTTATTATATATAAGTACACTGTAGCTGTCTACAGTCACTCCAGTAGAGGGTGTCAGATTCTGGAGAATCTAAATCCTCTTATAATCTTAATATGATGTACATAAACACAGCCTCACATATACTTCTAAATATTTAAAGAAGTGTGGGGCCACTGAAAGGGCTCAACAATTAACGGCATTGTCTCCTCTTCCAGAGAACCTTGGATCAACTACCAGCAACTATATGTTGGCCCATCTCCAGTTCCAGGGGATCAGACAGACAGACAGACAGACAGAGATAAGGATGGCAGGCCTGCCTGGTCTTACATTCTTTCTTATCCTTTTTCAAAAATGTTTATTTATTTATTTATTTATTTATTTATTTATTTATTTATTTATTTATTATAAGTACACTGTAGCTGTCTTCAGACACTCAAGTATAGGGTGTCAGATTCTGGAGAATCTAAATCCTCTTATAATCTGAATATGATGTACATAAACACAGCCTCACATATACTTCTAAATATTTAAAGAAGTGTGGGGCCACTGAAAGGGCTCAACAATTAACAGCATTGTCTCCTCTTCCAGAGAACCTTGGATCAACTACCAGCAACTATATGTTGGCCCATCTCCAGTTCCCGGGGATCAGATAGACAGACAGACAGACAGACAGAGATATGGATGGCAGGCCTGCCTGATCTTTCTTTCTTTCTTATCCTTTTTTAAAAAATGTTTATTTATATATTTATTTATGTATTTATTTATTTATTAGATATAAGTACACTGTAGCTGTTCACACACTGCAGAAGAGGGTGTCAGATTCTGGAGAATCTAAATCCCTCTTATGTTCTGCATATGATGTACATAAACACAGCCTCACATATACTTCTAAAAATTTAAAGAAGGTTGGGGCCACTCTAAAAGCTCAATAATTAACAGCATTGTCTCCTCTTCCAGAGTACCTGGGATCAACTACCAGCAACTATATGGTGGCCCATCTCCAGTTCCAGGGGAACAGACAGACAGACATACAGACAGTGATAAGGATGGCAGGCCTGCCTGGTCTTTCTTTCTTTCTTATCCTTTTTAAAAAAATGTTTATTTATATATTTATTTATGTATTTATTAGATATAAGTACACTGTAGCTGTCTTCAGACACTCCAGAAGAGGGTGTCAGATTCTGGAGAATCTAAATCCCTCTTATGGTCTGCATATGATGTACATAAACACAGCCTCACATATACTTCTAAAAATTTAAAGATGTGTGGGGCCACTGGGAGGGCTCAACAATTAACAGCATTGTCTCCTCTTTCAGAGAACCTGGGATAAACTACCAGCACCTTATGGTGGCCCATCTCCAGTTCCAGTGGATCAGACCGACAGACAGACAGAGAGACAGAGATAAGGATGGCAGGCCTGCCTGGTCTTTCTTTATTTCTTATTTGTTTTAAAAAATGTTTATTTATTTATTTATTCATTTATTTATGTATTTATTAGATATAAGTACACTGTAGCCGTCTTCAGACACTCCAGAAGAGGGTGACAGATTATAGAGAATCTAAATCCCTCTTATGGTCTGAATATGATGTACATAAACACAGCATCACATATACTTCTAAAAATTATAAAACGGTGGGGCCACTGAAAGGGCTCAACAATTAACAGCATTGTCTCCTCTTCCAGAGAACCTGGGATCAACTACCAGCAACTATATGGTGGCCCATCTCCAGTTCCAGGGGATCAGGCAGACAGACAGACAGACAGAGAGAGATAAGGATGGCAGGCCTGCCTGGTCTTACTTTCTTTCTTATCCTTTTTAAAAAATGTTTATTTATTTATTTATTTATTTATGTATTTATGTATTTATGAGATATAAGTACACTGTAGATGTCTTCAGACACTCCAGAAGAGGGTGTCAGATTCTGGAGAATCTAAATCCCTCTTATGGTCTGCATATGATGTACATAAACACAGCCTCACATATACTTCTAAATATTTAAAGATGGGTAGGGCCACTGATTGGGCTCAACAATTAACAGCATTGTCTCCTCTTCCAGAGAACCTGGGATCAACTAACAGCAACTATATGGTGGCCCATCTCCAGTTCCAAGGGATCAGACAGACTGACAGACAGACAGACTGACAGAGATAAGGATGGCAGGTTTGCCTGGTCTTTCTTTCTTTCTTATCCTTTTTAAAAAATATTTATTTATTTATTTATGTATTTATTATATATAAGTTCACTGTAGCTGTCTTCAGACACTCCAATATAGGGTGTCAGATTCTGGAGAATCTAAATCCTCTTATAATCTGAATATGATATACATAAACATAGCCTCACATATACTTCTAAATATTTAAAGAAGTATGGGGCCACTGAAAGGGCTCAACAATTAACAGCATTGACTCCTCTTCCAGAGAACCTTGGATCAACTACCAGCAACTATATGGTGGCCCATCTCCAGTTCCCGGGGATCAGATAGACAGGCAGACAGACAGACAGAGATATGGATGGCAGGCCTGCCTGGTCTTTCTTTCTTTCTTATCCTTTTTAAAAAATGTTTATTTACTTATTTATTTATTTATCTATTTATTTATTAGATATAAGTACACTGTAGCTGTCTTCAGACACTCCAGAAGAGGGTGTCAGATTCTGGAGAATCTAAATCCCTCTTATGGTCTGCATATGATGTACATAAACACAGCCTCACATATACTTCTAAATGTTTAAAGATGGGTGGCGCCACTGAAAGGGCTCAACAACTAACAGCATTGTCTCCTCTTCCAGAGAACCTGGGATCAACTACCAGCAACTATTCGTGGCCTATCTCCAGTTCCAGGGTATCTGACAGATAGACAGTCAGACAGACAGACAGACAGACAAGGTGGCAGGCCTGCCTGGTCTTTCTTTCTTTCTTATTCTTTTTAAAAAATGTTTATTTATTTATTTATGTATTTATTAGATATAAGTACACTGTAGTCGTCTTCAGACACTCTAGAAGAGGGTGTCATATTCTGGAGAATCTAAATCCCTCTTATGGTCTGCATATGATGTACATAAACACAGCCTCACATATACTTCTAAAAATTTAAAGATGGGTGGGCCCACAGAAAGGGCTCAACAATTAACAGCATTGTCTCCTCTTCCAGAGAACGTGGGATCAACTACCAGCAACTATATGGTGGCCCATCTCAAGTTGCAGGGGATCAGACAGACAGACAGACAGACAGTGATAAGGATGGCAGGTCTGCCTGATTTTTCTTTCTTTCTTATCCTTTTAAAAAATGTTTATTTATTTATTTATTTATTTATTTATTTATTTATTTATTTATTTATGTACTTATTAGATATAAGTACACTCTAGCTGTCTTCAGACTCTCCAGAAGAGGGTGTCAGATTCTGGGGAATCTATATCCCTCTTATGGTCTGCATATGATGTACATAAACACAGCCTCACATATACTTCTAAAAATTTAAAGATGGGTGGGGCCACTGAAAGGGCTCAACAATCAACAGCATTGTCTCCTCTTCCAGAGGACCTGGGATCAACTACCAGCAACTATATTGTGGCCCATCTCCAGTTCCAGGGGATCAGACAGACAGACAGACAGACAGTGATAAGGATGGCAGTCCTGCCTGGTCTTTCTTTCTTTCTTATCCTTTTTTAAAAAAAATGTTTGTTTATTTATTTATTTATTTATTTATTTATTTATTTATTTATTTATTTATTTATTTATTAGATATAAGTACACTGTAGCTGTTCAGACACTCCAGAAGAGGGTGTCAGATTCTGGAGAATCTAAATTCCTCTTATGGTCTGCATATGATGTACATAAACACAGCCTCACATATACTTCTAAAAATTTAAAGAAGGGTGGGGCCACTCTAAAAGCTCAACAATTAACAGCATTGTCTCCTCTTCCAGAGTACCTGGGTTCAACTACCAGCAACTATATGGTGGCCCATCTCCAGTTCCAGGGGATCATACAGACAGACATACAGACAGTGATAAGGATGGCAGGCCTGCCTGTTCTTTCTTTCTTTCTTATCCTTTTTAAAAAAATGTTTATTTATATATTTATTTATGGATTTATTAGATATAAGTACACTGTAGCTGTCTTCAGACACTCCAGAAGTGGGTGTCAAATTCTGGAATCTAAATCCCTCTTATGGTCTGCATATGATGTACATAAACACAGCCTCACATATACTTCTAAAAATTTAAAGATGTGTGGGGCCACTGAGAGGGCTCAACAATTAAGAGCATTGTCTCCTCTTTCACAGAACCTGGGATAAAATATCAGCACCTTATGGTGGCCCATTTCCAGTTCCAGTGGATCAGACAGACAGACAGACAGAGAGACAGAGATAAGTATGGCAGGCCTGCCTGGTCTTTCTTTATTTCTTATACTTTTTAAAAAATGATTATTTTTTATTTATTTATTTATTTATTTATTTATTTATTTATTAGATATAAGTACACTGTACCCGTCTTCAGACACTCCAGAAGAGGGTGACAGATTCTAGAGAATCTAAATCCCTCTTATGGTCTGAATATGATGGACATAAACACAGATTCATATACACTTCTAAAAATTTAAGATGGGTGGGGCCACTGAAAGGACTCAACAATTAACAGCATTGTCTCTTCTTCCAGAGAACCTGGGATCAACTAACAGCAACTATATGGTGGCCCATCTCCAGTTCCAGGGGATCAGACAGACAGACAGACAGACAGACAGAGATAAGGATGGCAGGCCTGCCTGGTCTTACTTTCTTTCTTATCCTTTTTAAAAAATGTTTATTTATTTATTTATTTACTTATGTATTTATTATATATAAGTACACTGTAGCTGTCTACAGTCACTCCAGTAGAGGGTGTCAGATTCTGGAGAATCTAAATCCTCTTATAATCTGAATATGATGTACATAAACACAGCCTCACATATACTTCTAAATATTTAAAGAAGTGTGGGGCCACTGAAAGGGCTCAACAATTAACGGCATTGTCTCCTCTTCCAGAGAACCTTGGATCAACTACCAGCAACTATATGTTGGCCCATCTCCAGTTCCAGGGGATCAGACAGACAGACAGACAGACAGAGATAAGGATGGCAGGCCTGCCTGGTCTTACATTCTTTCTTATCCTTTTTCAAAAATGTTTATTTATTTATTTATTTATTTATTTATTTATTTATTTATTTATTTATTTATTTATTATAAGTACACTGTAGCTGTCTTCAGACACTCAAGTATAGGGTGTCAGATTCTGGAGAATCTAAATCCTCTTATAATCTGAATATGATGTACATAAACACAGCCTCACATATACTTCTAAATATTTAAAGAAGTGTGGGGCCACTGAAAGGGCTCAACAATTAACAGCATTGTCTCCTCTTCCAGAGAACCTTGGATCAACTACCAGCAACTATATGTTGGCCCATCTCCAGTTCCCGGGGATCAGATAGACAGACAGACAGACAGACAGAGATATGGATGGCAGGCCTGCCTGATCTTTCTTTCTTTCTTATCCTTTTTTAAAAAATGTTTATTTATATATTTATTTATGTATTTATTTATTTATTAGATATAAATACACTGTAGCTGTTCACACACTGCAGAAGAGGGTGTCAGATTCTGGAGAATCTAAATCCCTCTTATGGTCTGCATATGATGTACATAAACACAGCCTCACATATACTTCTAAAAATTTAAAGAAGGTTGGGGCCACTCTAAAAGCTCAATAATTAACAGCATTGTCTCCTCTTCCAGAGTACCTGGGATCAACTACCAGCAACTATATGGTGGCCCATCTCCAGTTCCAGGGGAACAGACAGACAGACATACAGACAGTGATAAGGATGGCAGGCCTGCCTGGTCTTTCTTTCTTTCTTATCCTTTTTAAAAAAATGTTTATTTATATATTTATTTATGTATTTATTAGATATAAGTACACTGTAGCTGTCTTCAGACACTCCAGAAGAGGGTGTCAGATTCTGGAGAATCTAAATCCCTCTTATGGTCTGCATATGATGTACATAAACACAGCCTCACATATACTTCTAAAAATTTAAAGATGTGTGGGGCCACTGGGAGGGCTCAACAATTAACAGCATTGTATCCTCTTTCAGAGAACCTGGGATAAACTACCAGCACCTTATGGTGGCCCATCTCCAGTTCCAGTGGATCAGACCGACAGACAGACAGAGAGACAGAGATAAGGATGGCAGGCCTGCCTGGTCTTTCTTTATTTCTTATTTGTTTTAAAAAATGTTTATTTATTTATTTATTCATTTATTTATGTATTTATTAGATATAAGTACACTGTAGCCGTCTTCAGACACTCCAGAAGAGGGTGACAGATTATAGAGAATCTATATCCCTCTTATGGTCTGAATATGATGTACATAAACACAGCATCACATATACTTCTAAAAATTATAAAACGGTGGGGCCACTGAAAGGGCTCAACAATTAACAGCATTGTCTCCTCTTCCAGAGAACCTGGGATCAACTACCAGCAACTATATGGTGGCCCATCTCCAGTTCCAGGGGATCAGGCAGACAGACAGACAGACAGAGAGAGATAAGGATGGCAGGCCTGCCTGGTCTTACTTTCTTTCTTATCCTTTTTAAAAAATGTTTATTTATTTATTTATTTATTTATGTATTTATGTATTTATGAGATATAAGTACACTGTAGATGTCTTCAGACACTCCAGAAGAGGGTGTCAGATTCTGGAGAATCTAAATCCCTCTTATGGTCTGCATATGATGTACATAAACACAGCCTCACATATACTTCTAAATATTTAAAGATGGGTAGGGCCACTGATTGGGCTCAACAATTAACAGCATTGTCTCCTCTTCCAGAGAACCTGGGATCAACTAACAGCAACTATATGGTGGCCCATCTCCAGTTCCAAGGGATCAGACAGACTGACAGACAGACAGACTGACAGAGATAAGGATGGCAGGTTTGCCTGGTCTTTCTTTCTTTCTTATCCTTTTTAAAAAATATTTATTTATTTATTTATGTATTTATTATATATAAGTTCACTGTAGCTGTCTTCAGACACTCCAATATAGGGTGTCAGATTCTGGAGAATCTAAATCCTCTTATAATCTGAATATGATATACATAAACATAGCCTCACATATACTTCTAAATATTTAAAGAAGTATGGGGCCACTGAAAGTGCTCAACAATTAACAGCATTGACTCCTCTTCCAGAGAACCTTGGATCAACTACCAGCAACTATATGGTGGCCCATCTCCAGTTCCCGGGGATCAGATAGACAGGCAGACAGACAGACAGTGATATGGATGGCAGGCCTGCCTGGTCTTTCTTTCTTTCTTATCCTTTTTAAAAAATGTTTATTTACTTATTTATTTATTTATCTATTTATTTATTAGATATAAGTACACTGTAGCTGTCTTCAGACACTCCAGAAGAGGGTGTCAGATTCTGGAGAATCTAAATCCCTCTTATGGTCTGCATATGATGTACATAAACACAGCCTCACATATACTTCTGAATATTTAAAGATGGGTGGCGCCACTGAAAGGGCTCAACAACTAACAGCATTGTCTCCTCTTCCAGAGAACCTGGGATCAACTACCAGCAACTATTCGTGGCCCATCTCCAGTTCCAGGGTATCTGACAGATAGACAGTCAGACAGACAGACAGACAGACAAGGTGGCAGGCCTGCCTGGTCTTTCTTTCTTTCTTATTCTTTTTAAAAAATGTTTATTTATTTATTTATGTATTTATTAGATATAAGTACACTGTAGTCGTCTTCAGACACTCTAGAAGAGGGTGTCATATTCTGGAGAATCTAAATCCCTCTTATGGTCTGCATATGATGTACATAAACACAGCCTCACATATACTTCTAAAAATTTAAAGATGGGTGGGCCCACAGAAAGGGCTCAACAATTAACACCATTGTCTCCTCTTCCAGAGAACGTGGGATCAACTACCAGCAACTATATGGTGGCCCATCTCAAGTTGCAGGGGATCAGACAGACAGACAGACAGACAGTGATAAGGATGGCAGGTCTGCCTGATTTTTCTTTCTTTCTTATCCTTTTAAAAAATGTTTATTTATTTATTTATTTATTTATTTATTTATTTATTTATGTACTTATTAGATATAAGTACACTCTAGCTGTCTTCAGACTCTCCAGAAGAGGGTGTCAGATTCTGGGGAATCTATATCCCTCTTATGGTCTGCATATGATGTACATAAACACAGCCTCACATATACTTCTAAAAATTTAAAGATGGGTGGGGCCACTGAAAGGGCTCAACAATCAACAGCATTGTCTCCTCTTCCAGAGGACCTGGGATCAACTACCAGCAACTATATTGTGGCCCATCTCCAGTTCCAGGGGATCAGACAGACAGACAGACAGACAGTGATAAGGATGGCAGTCCTGCCTGGTCTTTCTTTCTTTCTTATCCTTTTTTAAAAAAAATGTTTGTTTATTTATTTATTTATTTATTTATTTATTTATTTATTTATTAGATATAAGTACACTGTAGCTGTTCAGACACTCCAGAAGAGGGTGTCAGATTCTGGAGAATCTAAATCCCTCTTATGGTCTGCATATGATGTACATAAACACAGCCTCACATATACTTCTAAAAATTTAAAGAAGGGTGGGGCCACTCTAAAAGCTCAACAATTAACAGCATTGTCTCCTCTTCCAGAGTACCTGGGTTCAACTACCAGCAACTATATGGTGGCCCATCTCCAGTTCCAGGGGATCATACAGACAGACATACAGACAGTGATAAGGATGGCAGGCCTGCCTGTTCTTTCTTTCTTTCTTATCCTTTTTAAAAAAATGTTTATTTATATATTTATTTATGGATTTATTAGATATAAGTACACTGTAGCTGTCTTCAGACACTCCAGAAGAGGGTGTCAAATTCTGGAATCTAAATCCCTCTTATGGTCTGCATATGATGTACATAAACACAGCCTCACATATACTTCTAAAAATTTAAAGATGTGTGGGGCCACTGAGAGGGCTCAACAATTAAGAGCATTGTCTCCTCTTTCACAGAACCTGGGATAAAATATCAGCACCTTATGGTGGCCCATTTCCAGTTCCAGTGGATCAGACAGACAGACAGACAGACAGAGAGACAGAGATAAGTATGGCAGGCCTGCCTGGTCTTTCTTTATTTCTTATACTTTTTAAAAAATGATTATTTTTTATTTATTTATTTATTTATTTATTAGATATAAGTACACTGTACCCGTCTTCAGACACTCCAGAAGAGGGTGACAGATTCTAGAGAATCTAAATCCCTCTTATGGTCTGAATATGATGGACATAAACACAGATTCATATACACTTCTAAAAATTTAAGATGGGTGGGGCCACTGAAAGGACTCAACAATTAACAGCATTGTCTCTTCTTCCAGAGAACCTGGGATCAACTAACAGCAACTATATGGTGGCCCATCTCCAGTTCCAGGGGATCAGACAGACAGACAGACAGACAGACAGAGATAAGGATGGCAGGCCTGCCTGGTCTTACTTTCTTTCTTATCCTTTTTAAAAAATGTTTATTTATTTATTTATTTACTTATGTATTTATTATATATAAGTACACTGTAGCTGTCTACAGTCACTCCAGTAGAGGGTGTCAGATTCTGGAGAATCTAAATCCTCTTATAATCTGAATATGATGTACATAAACACAGCCTCACATATACTTCTAAATATTTAAAGAAGTGTGGGGCCACTGAAAGGGCTCAACAATTAACGGCATTGTCTCCTCTTCCAGAGAACCTTGGATCAACTACCAGCAACTATATGTTGGCCCATCTCCAGTTCCAGGGGATCAGACAGACAGACAGACAGACAGAGATAAGGATGGCAGGCCTGCCTGGTCTTACATTCTTTCTTATCCTTTTTCAAAAATGTTTATTTATTTATTTATTTATTTATTTATTTATTTATTTATTTATTATAAGTACACTGTAGCTGTCTTCAGACACTCAAGTATAGGGTGTCAGATTCTGGAGAATCTAAATCCTCTTATAATCTGAATATGATGTACATAAACACAGCCTCACATATACTTCTAAATATTTAAAGAAGTGTGGGGCCACTGAAAGGGCTCAACAATTAACAGCATTGTCTCCTCTTCCAGAGAACCTTGGATCAACTACCAGCAACTATATGTTGGCCCATCTCCAGTTCCCGGGGATCAGATAGACAGACAGACAGACAGACAGAGATATGGATGGCAGGCCTGCCTGATCTTTCTTTCTTTCTTATCCTTTTTTAAAAAATGTTTATTTATATATTTATTTATGTATTTATTTATTTATTAGATATAAATACACTGTAGATGTTCACACACTGCAGAAGAGGGTGTCAGATTCTGGAGAATCTAAATCCCTCTTATGGTCTGCATATGATGTACATAAACACAGCCTCACATATACTTCTAAAAATTTAAAGAAGGGTGGGGCCACTCTAAAAGCTCAATAATTAACAGCATTGTCTCCTCTTCCAGAGTACCTGGGATCAACTACCAGCAACTATATGGTGGCCCATCTCCAGTTCCAGGGGAACAGACAGACAGACATACAGACAGTGATAAGGATGGCAGGCCTGCCTGGTCTTTCTTTCTTTCTTATCCTTTTTAAAAAAATGTTTATTTATATATTTATTTATGTATTTATTAGATATAAGTACACTGTAGCTGTCTTCAGACACTCCAGAAGAGGGTGTCAGATTCTGGAGAATCTAAATCCCTCTTATGGTCTGCATATGATGTACATAAACACAGCCTCACATATACTTCTAAAAATTTAAAGATGTGTGGGGCCACTGGGAGGGCTCAACAATTAACAGCATTGTATCCTCTTTCAGAGAACCTGGGATAAACTACCAGCACCTTATGGTGGCCCATCTCCAGTTCCAGTGGATCAGACCGACAGACAGACAGAGAGACAGAGATAAGGATGGCAGGCCTGCCTGGTCTTTCTTTATTTCTTATTTGTTTTAAAAAATGTTTATTTATTTATTTATTCATTTATTTATGTATTTATTAGATATAAGTACACTGTAGCCGTCTTCAGACACTCCAGAAGAGGGTGACAGATTATAGAGAATCTAAATCCCTCTTATGGTCTGAATATGATGTACATAAACACAGCATCACATATACTTCTAAAAATTATAAAACGGTGGGGCCACTGAAAGGGCTCAACAATTAACAGCATTGTCTCCTCTTCCAGAGAACCTGGGATCAACTACCAGCAACTATATGGTGGCCCATCTCCAGTTCCAGGGGATCAGGCAGACAGACAGACAGACAGAGAGAGATAAGGATGGCAGGCCTGCCTGGTCTTACTTTCTTTCTTATCCTTTTTAAAAAATGTTTATTTATTTATTTATTTATTTATTTATTTATGTATTTATGTATTTATGAGATATAAGTGCACTGTAGATGTCTTCAGACACTCCAGAAGAGGGTGTCAGATTCTGGAGAATCTAAATCCCTCTTATGGTCTGCATATGATGTACATAAACACAGCCTCACATATACTTCTAAATATTTAAAGATGGGTAGGGCCACTGATTGGGCTCAACAATTAACAGCATTGTCTCCTCTTCCAGAGAACCTGGGATCAACTAACAGCAACTATATGGTGGCCCATCTCCAGTTCCAAGGGATCAGACAGACTGACAGACAGACAGACTGACAGAGATAAGGATGGCAGGTTTGCCTGGTCTTTCTTTCTTTCTTATCCTTTTTAAAAAATATTTATTTATTTATTTATGTATTTATTATATATAAGTTCACTGTAGCTGTCT
This sequence comes from Mus caroli, assembly GCF_978045245.1. Classification (NCBI taxonomy): domain Eukaryota; kingdom Metazoa; phylum Chordata; class Mammalia; order Rodentia; family Muridae; genus Mus; species Mus caroli. The sequence goes on along the minus strand of NW_028227335.1, from coordinate 381,954 downwards.
TCAGACACTCCAATATAGGGTGTCAGATTCTGGAGAATCTAAATCCTCTTATAATCTGAATATGATATACATAAACATAGCCTCACATATACTTCTAAATATTTAAAGAAGTATGGGGCCACTGAAAGGGCTCAACAATTAACAGCATTGTCTCCTCTTCCAGAGAACCTTGGATCAACTACCAGCAACTATATGGTGGCCCATCTCCAGTTCCCGGGGATCAGATAGACAGGCAGACAGACAGACAGTGATATGGATGGCAGGCCTGCCTGGTCTTTCTTTCTTTCTTATCCTTTTTAAAAAATGTTTATTTACTTATTTATTTATTTATCTATTTATTTATTAGATATAAGTACACTGTAGCTGTCTTCAGACACTCCAGAAGAGGGTGTCAGATTCTGGAGAATCTAAATCCCTCTTATGGTCTGCATATGATGTACATAAACACAGCCTCACATATACTTCTAAATATTTAAAGATGGGTGGCGCCACTGAAAGGGCTCAACAATTAACAGCATTGTCTCCTCTTCCAGAGAACCTGGGATCAACTACCAGCAACTATTCGTGGCCCATCTCCAGTTTCCAGGGATCAGATAGACAGACAGAAAGACAGACAGAGATATGGATGGCAGGCCTGCCTGGTCTTCCTTTCTTATCCTTTTTAAAAAATGTTTATTTAATTAATTAATTAATTAATTAATTAATTAATTATTCATTTATTTATGTATTTAGTAGATATAAGTACACTGTAGCTGTTCAGGCACTCCAGAAGAGGGTGTCAGATTCTGGAGAATCTAAATCCCTCTTATGGTCTGCATATGATGTACATAAACACAGCCTCACATATACTTCTAAAAATTTAAAGAAGGGTGAGGCTACTCTAAAAGCTCAACAATTAACAGCATTGTCTCCTCTTCCAGAGTACCTGGGATCAACTACCAGCAACTATATGGTGGCCCATCTCCAGTTCCAGGGGATCAGACAGACAGACATACAGACAGTGATAAGGATGTCAGGCCTGCCTGGTCTTTCTTTCTTTCTTATCCTTTTTAAAAAAATGTTTATTTATATATTTATTTATGTATTTATTCGATATAAGTACACTGTAGCTGTCTTCAGACACTCTAGAAGAGGTTGTCATCTTCTGGAGAATCTAAATCCCTCTTATGGTCTGCATATGATGTACATAAACACAGCCTCACATATACTTCTAAAAATTTAAAGATGGGTGGGGCCACTGAAAGGGCTCAACAACTAACAGCATTGTCTCCTCTTCCAGAGAACCTGGGATCAACTACCAGCAACTATATGGTGGACCATCTCCAGTTCCATGGTATCTGACAGATAGACAGACAGACAGACAGACAGACAGACAAGGTGGCAGGCCTGCCTGGTCTTTCTTTCTTTCTTATTCTTTTTAAAAAATGTTTATTTATTTATTTATGTATTTATTAGATATAAGTACACTGTAGTTGTCTTCAGACACTCTAGAAGAGGGTGTCATATTCTGGAGAATCTAAATCCCTCTTATGGTCTGCATATGATGTACATAAACACAGCCTCACATATACTTCTAAAAATTTAAAGATGGGTGGGCCCACAGAAAGGGCTCAACAATTAACACCATTGTCTCCTCTTCCAGAGAACGTGGGATCAACTACCAGCAACTATATGGTGGCCCATCTCAAGTTGCAGGTGATCAGACAGACAGAGAGACAGACAATGATAAGGATGGCATGCCTGCCTGATTTTTCTTTCTTTCATATCCTTTTAAAAAATGTTTGTTTATTTATTTATTTATTTATTTATTTATTTATTTATTTATGTACTTATTAGATATAAGTACACTCTAGCTGTCTTCAGACTCTCCAGAAGAGGGTGTCAGATTCTGGGGAATCTATATCCCTCTTATGGTCTGCATATGATGTACATAAACACAGCCTCACATATACTTCTAAAAATTTAAAGATGGGTGGGGCCACTGAAAGGGCTCAACAATTAACAGCATTGTCTCCTCTTCCAGAGGACCTGGGATCAACTACCAGCAACTATATTGTGGCCCTTCTCCAGTTCTAGGGGATCAGACAGACAGACAGACAGTGATAAGGATGGCAGTCCTGCCTGGTCTTTCTTTCTTTCTTATCCTTTTTTTAAAAAAATGTTTGTTTATTTATTTATTTATTTATTTATTAGATATAAGTACACTGTAGCTGTTCAGCACTCCAGAAGAGGGTGTCAGATTCTGGAGAATCTAAATCCCTCTTATGGTCTGCATATGATGTACATAAACACAGCCTAACATATATTTCTAAAAATTAAAAGATGTGTGGGGCCACTGAAAGGGCTCAAAAATTAACAGCATTGTCTCCTCTTATAGAGAACCTGGGATCAACTACCAGCAACTATATGGTGGTCCATCTCCAGTTCCAGGGGATCAGACAGACAGACACACAGACAGTGATAAGGGTGGCAGGCCTGCCTGGTCTTTCTTTCTTTCTTATCTTTTTTTAAAAAAATGTTTGTTTATTTATTTATTTATTTATTTATTTATTTATTAGATATAAGTACACTGTAGCTGTTCACACACTGCAGAAGAGGGTGTCAGATTCTGGAGAATCTAAATCACTCTTATGGTCTGCATATGATGTACATAAACACAGCCTCACATATACTTCTAAAAATTTAAAGAAGGGTGGGGCCACTCTAAAAGCTCAATAATTAACAGCATTGTCTCCTCTTCCAGAGTACCTGGGATCAACTACCAGCAACTATATGGTGGCCCATCTCCAGTTCCAGGGGAACAGACAGACAGACATACAGACAGTGATAAGGATGGCAGGCCTGCCTGGTCTTTCTTTCTTTCTTATCCTTTTTAAAAAAATGTTTATTTATATATTTATTTATGTATTTATTAGATATAAGTACACTGTAGGTGTCTTAAGACACTCCAGAAGAGGGTGTCAGATTCTGGAGAATCTAAATCCCTCTTATGGTCTGCATATGATGTACATAAACACAGCCTCACATATACTTCTAAAAATTTAAAGATGTGTGGGGCCACTGGGAGGGCACAACAATTAACAGCATTGTCTCCTCTTTCAGAGAACCTGGGATAAACTACCAGCACCTTATGGTGGCCCATCTCGAGTTCCAGTGGATCAGACCGACAGACAGACAGAGAGACAGAGATAAGGATGGCAGGCCTGCCTGGTCTTTCTTTATTTCTTATTCGTTTTAAAAAATGATTATTTATTTATTTATTTATTTATTTATTTATTTATTTATTTATTAGATATAAGTACACTGTACCCGTCTTCAGACACTCCAGAAGAGGGTGACAGATTCTAGAGAATCTAAATCCCTCTTATGGTCTGAATATGATGTACATAAAAACAAAATCACATATACTTCTAAAAATTAAAAATGGGTGGGGCCACTGAAAGGGCTCAACAATTAACAGCATTGTCTCCTCTTCCAGAGAACATGGGATCAACTACCAGCAACTATATGGTGGCCCATCTCCAGTTCCAGGGGATCAGACAGACAGACAGACAGACAGACAGAGAAAAGGATGGCAGGCCTGCCTGGTCTTACTTTCTTTCTTATCCTTTTTATAAAATATTTATTTATTCATTTATTTATTTATTTATTTATTTATTTATTTATTTATTTATTATAAGTACACTGTAGCTGTCTTCAGACACTCCAGAAGAGGGTGTCAGATTCTGGAGAATCTAAATACCTCTTATGGTCTGCATATGATGTACATAAACACAGCCTCACATATACTTCTAAATATTTAAAGATGGGTAGAGCCACTGATAGGGCTCAACAATTAACAGCATTGTCTCCTCTTCCAGAGAACCTGGGATCAACTACCAGCAACTTTATCGTAGCCCATCTCCAGTTCCAGGGGATCAGACAGACAGACAGACAGACAGACAGAGATAAGGATGGCAGGCCTGCCTGGTCTTACTTTCTTTCTTATCCTTTTAAAAAAATGTTTATTTATTTATTTATTTATTTACTTATGTATTTATTATATATAAGTACACTGTAGCTGTCTACAGTCACTCCAGTAGATGGTGTCAGATTCTGGAGAATCTAAATCCTCTTATAATCTGAATATGATGTACATAAACACAGCCTCACATATACTTCTAAATATTTAAAGAAGTGTGGGGCCACTGAAAGGGCTCAACAATTAACGGCATTGTCTCCTCTTCCAGAGAACCTTGGATCAACTACCAGCAACTATATGTTGGCCCATCTCCAGTTCCAGGGGATCAGACAGACAGACAGACAGACAGACAGAGATAAGGATGGCAGGCCTGCCTGGTCTTACATTCTTTCTTATCCTTTTTCAAAAATGTTTATTTATTTATTTATTTATTTATTTATTATAAGTATACTGTAGCTGTCTTCAGACACTCCAGTATAGGGTGTCAGATTCTGGAGAATCTAAATCCTCTTATAATCTGAATATGATGTACATAAACACAGCCTCACATATACTTCTAAATATTTAAAGAAGTGTGGGTCCACTGAAAGGGCTCAAAAATTAACAGCATTGTCTCCTCTTATAGAGAACCTGGGATCAACTACCAGCAACTATATGGTGGTCCATCTCCAGTTCCAGGGGATCAGACAGACAGACACACAGACAGTGATAAGGGTGGCAGGCCTGCCTGGTCTTTCTTTCTTTCTTATCCTTTTTTAAAAAATGTTTATTTATATATTTATTTATGTATTTATTAGATATAAGTACACTGTAGCTGTCTTCAGACACTCCAGAAGAGGGTGTCAGATTCTGGAGAATCTAAATCCCTCTTATGGTCTGCATATGATGTACATAAACACAGCCTCACATATACTTCTAAAAATTTAAAGATGTGTGGGGCCACTGGGAGGGCTCAACAATTAACAGCATTGTCTCCTCTTTCAGAGAACCTGGGATAAACTACCAGCACCTTATGGTGGCCCATCTCCAGTTCCAGTGGATCAGACCGACAGACAGACAGAGAGACAGAGATAAGGATGGCAGGCCTGCCTGGTCTTTCTTTATTTCTTATTCGTTTTAAAAAATGTTTATTTATTTATTTATTCATTTATTTATGTATTTATTAGATATAAGTACCCTGTAGCCGTCTTCAGACACTCCAGAAGAGGGTGACAGATTGTAGAGAATCTAAATCCCTCTTATGGTCTGAATATGATGTACATAAACACAGCATCACATATACTTCTAAAAATTAAAAAACGGTGGGGCCACTGAAAGGGCTCAACAATTAACAGCATTGTCTCCTCTTCCAGAGAACCTGGGATCAACTACCAGCAACTATATGGTGGCCCATCTCCAGTTCTAGGGGATCAGGCAGACAGACAGACAGACAGACAGACAGAGATAAGGATGGCAGGCCTGCCTGGTCTTATTTTCTTTCTTATCCTTTTTAAAAAATGTTTATTTATTTATTTATTTATTTATTTGTTAGATATAAGTACACTGTAGCTGTCTTCAGACACTCCAGAAGAGGGTGTCAGATTCTGGAGAATCTAAATCCCTCTTATGGTCTGCATATGATGTACATAAACACAGCCTCACATATACTTCTAAATATTTAAAGATGGGTAGGGCCACTGATAGGGCTTAACAATTAACAGCTTTGTCTCCTCTTCAGGAGAACCTGGGATCAACTAACAGCAACTATATGGTGGCCCATCTCCAGTTCCAAGGGATCAGACAGACTGACAGACAGACAGACTGACAGAGATAAGGATGGCAGGTTTGCCTGGTCTTTCTTTCTTTCTTATCCTTTTTAAAAAATGTTTATTTATTTATTTATGTATTTATTATATATAAGTTCACTGTAGCTGTCTTCAGACACTCCAATATAGGGTGTCAGATTCTGGAGAATATAAATCCTCTTATAATCTGAATATGATATACATAAACACAGCCTCACATATACTTCTAAATATTTAAAGAAGTATGGGGCCACTGAAAGGGCTCAACAATTAACAGCATTGTCTCCTCTTCCAGAGAACCTTGGATCAACTACCAGCAACTATATGGTGGCACATCTCCAGGTCCAGGGGATCAGACAGACAGACAGACAGACAGAGATAAGGATGGCAGGCCTGCCTGGTCTTACTTTCTTTCTTATCCGTTTTAAAAAATGTTTGTTTATTTATTTATTTATTTATGTATGTATTTATTATATATAAGTTCACTGTAGCTGTCTTCAGACACTCCTATATAGGGTGTCAGATTCTGGAGAATCCTAATCCTCTTATAATCTGAATATGATATACATAAACACAGCCTCACATATACTTCTAAATATTTAAAGAAGTATGGGGCCACTGAAAGGGCTCAACAATTAACAGCATTGTCTCCTCTTCCAGAGAACCTTGGATCAACTACCAGCAACTATATGGTGTCCCATCTCCAGTTCCCGGGGATCAGATAGACAGGCAGACAGACAGACAAAGATATGGATGGCAGAACTGCCTGGTCTTTCTTTCTTTCTTATCCTTTTTAAAAAATGTTTATTTACTTATTTATTTATTTATCTATTTATTTATTAGATATAAGTACACTGTAGCTGTCTTCAGACACTCCAGAAGAGAGTGTCAGATTCTGGAGAATCTAAATCCCTCTTATGGTCTGCATATGATGTACATAAACACAGCCTCACATATACTTCTAAATATTTAAAGATGGGTGGCGCCACTGAATGGGCTCAACAATTAATAGCATTGTCTCCTCTTCCAGAGAACCTGGGATCAACTACCAGCAACTATTCGTGGCCCATCTCCAGTTTCCAGGTATCAGATAGACAGACAGACAGACAGACAGAGATATGGATGGCATGCCTGCCTGGTCTTTCTTTCTTTCTTATCCTTTTAAAAAAATGTTTATTTATTTATTTATTTATTTATTTAATTATTTATTTATTTATTTATTTATTCATTTATTTATGTATTTAGTAGATATAAGTACACTGTAGCTGTTCAGACACTCCAGAAGAGGGTGTCAGATTCTGGAGAATCTAAATCCCTCTTATGGTCTGCATATGATGTACATAAACACAGCCTCACATATACTTCTAAAAATTAAAAGATGTGTGGGGCCACTGAAAGGGCTCAACAATTAACAGCATTGTCTCCTCTTATAGAGAACCTGGGATCAACTACCAGCAACTATATGGTGGTCCATCTCCAGTTCCAGGGGATCAGAAGACAGACAGACAGACAGTGATTAGGATGGCAGTCTTCCTGGCCTTTCTTTCTTTCTTATCCTTTTTTTTAAAAAATGTTTGTTTTTTTATTTATTTATTTATTTATTTATTTATTTATTTATTTATTTATTTATTATATATAAGTACACTGTAGCTGTTCAGACACTCCAGAAGTGGGTGTCAGATTCTGGAGAATCTAAATCTCTCTTATGGTCTGCATATGATGTACATAAACACAGCCTCACATATATTTCTAAAAATTTAAAGAAGAGTGCGGCCACTCTAAAAGCTCAACAATTAACAGCATTGTCTCCTCTTCCAGAGTACCTGGGATCAACTACCAGCAACTATATGGTGGCCCATCTCCTGTTCCAGGGGATCAGACAGACAGACATACAGACAGTGATAAGGATGGCAGGCCTGCCTGGTCTTTCTTTCTTTCTTATCCTTTTTTAAAAAATGTTTATTTATATATTTATTTATGTATTTATTAGATATAAGTACACTGTAGCTGTCTTCAGACACTCCAGAAGAGGGTGTCAGATTCTGGAGAATCTAAATCCCTCTTATGGTCTGCATATGATGTACATAAACACAGCCTCACATATACTTCTAAAAATTTAAAGATGTGTGGGGCCACTGAGAGGGCTCAACAATTAACAGCATTGTCTCCTCTTTCAGAGAACCTGGGATAAACTACCAGCACCTTATGGTGGCCCATCTCCAGTTCCAGTGGATCAGACAGACAGACAGACAGACAGAGAGACAGAGATAAAGATGGCAGGCCTGCCTGGTCTTTCTTTATTTCTTATACTTTTTAAAAAATGTTTATTTATTTATTTATTTATTTATTTATTTATTTATTTATTTATTAGATATAACTACACTGTAGCCGTCTTCAGACACTCCAGAAGAGGGTGTCAGATTCTAGAGAATCTAAATCCCTCTTATGGTCTGAATATGATGTACATAAACACAGCCTCACATATACTTAAAAAATTAAAAGGCCACTGAAAGGACTCAACAATTAACAGCATTGTCTCCTCTTCCAGAGAACCTGGGATCAACCTACAGCACCTACAAAGTGGCCCATCTCCAGTTCCAGGGGATCAGACAGACAGACAGACAGACAGAGATAAGGATGGCAGGCCTGCCTGGTCTTTCTTTCTTTCTTATCCTTTTTAAAAAATATTTATTTATTTATTTATTTATTTATTTATTTATTTATTTATGTAATTATTAGATATAAGTACACTGTAGCTGTTCAGACACTCCAGTAGAGGGTGTCAGATTCTGGAGAATCTAAATCCCTCTTATGGTCTCCATATGATGTACATAAACACAGCCTAACATATACTTCTAAAAATTAAAAGATCTGTGGGGACACTGAAAGGGCTCAACAATTAACAGCATTGTCTCGTCTTATAGAGAACCTGGGATCAACTACCAGCAACTATATGGTGGCCCATCTCGAGTTCCAGTGGATCAGACCGACAGACAGACAGAGAGACAGAGATAAGGATGGCAGGCCTGCCTGGTCTTTCTTTATTTCTTATTCGTTTTAAAAAATGTTTATTTATTTATTTATTCATTTATTTATGTATTTATTAGATAAAAGTACCCTGTAGCCGTCTTCAGACACTCCAGAAGAGGGTGACAGATTATAGAGAATCTAAATCCCTCTTATGGTCTGAATATGATGTACATAAACACAGCATCACATATACTTCTAAAAATTAAAAAACGGTGGGGCCACTGAAAGGGCTCAACAATTAACAGCATTGTCTCCTCTTCCAGAGAACCTGGGATCAACTACCAGCAACTATATGGTGGCCCATCTCCAGTTCTAGGGGATCAGGCAGACAGACAGACAGACAGACAGACAGAGATAAGGATGGCAGGCCTGCCTGGTCTTATTTTCTTTCTTATCCTTTTTAAAAAATGTTTATTTATTTATTTATTTATTTATTTATTTATTTATTTGTTAGATATAAGTACACTGTAGCTGTCTTCAGACACTCCAGAAGAGGGTGTCAGATCTGGAGAATCTAAATCCCTCTTATGGTCTGCATATGATGTACATAAACACAGCCTCATATATACTTCTAAATATTTAAAGATGGGCAGGGCCACTGATAGGGCTCAACAATTAACAGCATTGTCTCCTCTTCCAGAACCCTGGGATCAACTACCAGCAACGTTATGGTAGCCCATCTCCAGTTCCAGGTGATCAGACAGACAGACAGACAGACAGAAAGAGATAAGGATGGCAGGCCTGCCTGGTCTTACTTTCTTTCTTATCCTTTTTAAAAAATGTTTATTTATTTATTTATTTATTTATTTATTTATTTATTTATGTATTTATGTATTTATGAGATATAAGTACACTGTAGCTGTCTTCAGACACTCCAGAAGAGGGTGTCAGATTCTGGAGAATCTAAATCCCTCTTATGGTCTGCATATGATGTACATAAACACAGCCTCACATATACTTCTAAATATTTAAAGATGGGTAGGGCCACTGATAGGGCTCAACAATTAACAGCTTTGTCTCCTCTTCAGGAGAACCTGGGATCAACTAACAGCAACTATATGGTGGCCCATCTCCAGTTCCAAGGGATCAGACAGACTGACAGACAGACCGACAGACTGACAGAGATAAGGATGGCAGGTTTGCCTGGTCTTTCTTTCTTTCTTATCCTTTTTAAAAAATGTTTATTTATTTATTTATGTATTTATTATATATAAGTTCACTGTAGCTGTCTTCAGACACTCCAATATAGGGTGTCAGATTCTGGAGAATATAAATCCTCTTATAATCTGAATATGATATACATAAACACAGCCTCACATATACTTCTAAATATTTAAAGAAGTATGGGGCCACTGAAAGGGCTCAACAATTAACAGCATTGTCTCCTCTTCCAGAGAACCTTGGATCAACTACCAGCAACTATATGGTGGCACATCTCCAGGTCCAGGGGATCAGACAGACAGACAGACAGACAGAGATAAGGATGGCAGGCCTGCCTGGTCTTACTTTCTTTCTTATCCTTTTTAAAAAATGTTTGTTTATTTATTTATTTATTTATGTATGTATTTATTATATATAAGTTCACTGTAGCTGTCTTCAGACACTCCTATATAGGGTGTCAGATTCTGGAGAATCCTAATCCTCTTATAATCTGAATATGATATACATAAACACAGCCTCACATATACTTCTAAATATTTAAAGAAGTATGGGGCCACTGAAAGGGCTCAACAATTAACAGCATTGTCTCCTCTTCCAGAGAACCTTGGATCAACTACCAGCAACTATATGGTGTCCCATCTCCAGTTCCCGGGGATCAGATAGACAGGCAGACAGACAGACAAAGATATGGATGGCAGAACTGCCTGGTCTTTCTTTCTTTCTTATCCTTTTTAAAAAATGTTTATTTACTTATTTATTTATTTATCTATTTATTTATTAGATATAAGTACACTGTAGCTGTCTTCAGACACTCCAGAAGAGAGTGACAGATTCTGGAGAATCTAAATCCCTCTTATGGTCTGCATATGATGTACATAAACACAGCCTCACATATACTTCTAAATATTTAAAGATGGGTGGCGCCACTGAATGGGCTCAACAATTAATAGCATTGTCTCCTCTTCCAGAGAACCTGGGATCAACTACCAGCAACTATTCGTGGCCCATCTCCAGTTTCCAGGTATCAGATAGACAGACAGACAGACAGACAGAGATATGGATGGCATGCCTGCCTGGTCTTTCTTTCTTTCTTATCCTTTTAAAAAAATGTTTATTTATTTATTTATTTATTTATTTAATTATTTATTTATTTATTTATTTATTCATTTATTTATGTATTTAGTAGATATAAGTACACTGTAGCTGTTCAGACACTCCAGAAGAGGGTGTCAGATTCTGGAGAATCTAAATCCCTCTTATGGTCTGCATATGATGTACATAAACACAGCCTCACATATACTTCTAAAAATTAAAAGATGTGTGGGGCCACTGAAAGGGCTCAACAATTAACAGCATTGTCTCCTCTTATAGAGAACCTGGGATCAACTACCAGCAACTATATGGTGGTCCATCTCCAGTTCCAGGGGATCAGAAGACAGACAGACAGACAGTGATTAGGATGGCAGTCTTCCTGGCCTTTCTTTCTTTCTTATCCTTTTTTTTTAAAAATGTTTGTTTTTTTATTTATTTATTTATTTATTTATTTATTTATTTATTTATTATATATAAGTACACTGTAGCTGTTCAGACACTCCAGAAGTGGGTGTCAGATTCTGGAGAATCTAAATCTCTCTTATGGTCTGCATATGATGTACATAAACACAGCCTCACATATATTTCTAAAAATTTAAAGAAGAGTGCGGCCACTCTAAAAGCTCAACAATTAACAGCATTGTCTCCTCTTCCAGAGTACCTGGGATCAACTACCAGCAACTATATGGTGGCCCATCTCCTGTTCCAGGGGATCAGACAGACAGACATACAGACAGTGATAAGGATGGCAGGCCTGCCTGGTCTTTCTTTCTTTCTTATCCTTTTTAAAAAAATGTTTATTTATATATTTATTTATGTATTTATTAGATATAAGTACACTGTAGCTGTCTTCAGACACTCCAGAAGAGGGTGTCAGATTCTGGAGAATCTAAATCCCTCTTATGGTCTGCATATGATGTACATAAACACAGCCTCACATATACTTCTAAAAATTTAAAGATGTGTGGGGCCACTGAGAGGGCTCAACAATTAACAGCATTGTCTCCTCTTTCAGAGAACCTGGGATAAACTACCAGCACCTTATGGTGGCCCATCTCCAGTTCCAGTGGATCAGACAGACAGACAGACAGACAGAGAGACAGAGATAAAGATGGCAGGCCTGCCTGGTCTTTCTTTATTTCTTATACTTTTTAAAAAATGTTTATTTATTTATTTATTTATTTATTTATTTATTTATTAGATATAACTACACTGTAGCCGTCTTCAGACACTCCAGAAGAGGGTGTCAGATTCTAGAGAATCTAAATCCCTCTTATGGTCTGAATATGATGTACATAAACACAGCCTCACATATACTTAAAAAATTAAAAGGCCACTGAAAGGACTCAACAATTAACAGCATTGTCTCCTCTTCCAGAGAACCTGGGATCAACCTACAGCACCTACAAAGTGGCCCATCTCCAGTTCCAGGGGATCAGACAGACAGACAGACAGACAGAGATAAGGATGGCAGGCCTGCCTGGTCTTTCTTTCTTTCTTATCCTTTTTAAAAAATATTTATTTATTTATTTATTTATTTATTTATTTATGTATGTACGTAATTATTAGATATAAGTACACTGTAGCTGTTCAGACACTCCAGTAGAGGGTGTCAGATTCTGGAGAATCTAAATCCCTCTTATGGTCTCCATATGATGTACATAAACACAGCCTAACATATACTTCTAAAAATTAAAAGATCTGTGGGGACACTGAAAGGGCTCAACAATTAACAGCATTGTCTCGTCTTATAGAGAACCTGGGATCAACTACCAGCAACTATATGGTGGTCCATCTCCAGTTCCAGGGGATCAGACAGACAGACAGACAGACAGTGATAAGGATGGCAGGTCTGCCTGGTCTTTCTTTCTTTCTTATCCTTTTTTTAAAAAAATGTTTGTTTATTTATTTATTTATTTATTCATTTATTTATTTATTTATTTATTAGATATAAGTACACTGTAGCTGTTCAGACACTCCAGAAGAGAGTTTCAGATTCTGGAGAATCTAAATCCCTCTTATGGTCTGCATATGATGTACATAAACACAGCCTCACATATACTTCTAAAAATTTAAAGATGGGTGGGGCCACTGAAAGGGCTCAACAATTAACAGCACTGACTCCTCTTCCAGAGAACCTGGGATCAACTACCAGCAACTATTCGTGGCCCATCTCCAGTTCCCAGAGATCAGATAGACAGACAGACAGACAGACAGAGGTGGAAAATAAGAAAATCACACTGTAGGACCCAGAATTACGAAAAAAATTGAAAAAATGTGGAAAATGAGAAAATCACATGCAGGGCCCAGAATATTTCGAGAAACACTGAAAAACGTGAAAATTAAAAATTCACACTGTTGGACACAGAATATGGCGAGAAACCATGAAAAAGTGGATAATTAAAATTCACACTGCAGGTCACAGCATATGCCAAGAAACCCTGAAAACGTGGAAAATTAAAAATTAACACTGAAGGACCTGGAATATGGCAAGAAAACCTGAAAAACGTGGAAATGAGTAAAATCACAGTGTAGGACCCAGAATATGAAGAAAAAACCTGTAAAACGTGAAAAATTAAAAATTCACACTGAAGAACCCAGAATATTGCGAGAAAATCTGAAAAACGTGGAAAATGAAAAATACACACTGTAGGACCCAGAACATGGCAAGAAACCCTGAAAGAGTAGAAAATTAAAAACTCACACTGAAGGACCCCAAATATGGCAAGAAACCCTGAAAAAAGTAGAAAATTACAAACAGACACTGAAGAACCCCAATTATGGCGAGAAAACCTGAAAAAGGTGGAAAATGAGAAAATCACACTGTAGGACCCAGAATTACGAAAAAACTTGAAAATATCGAAAATGAGAAAATCACACTGTAGGACCCAGAATATGCCAAGAAACCCTGAAAACGTGAAAAATTAAAAATACAACGTTTAGGACCCAGAATACGGCGAGAAACCCTGAAAAAAGTAGAAAATTACAAACTCACACTGAAGGACCCGAAAAATGGTCTGAAAGGTTGAAAAAGGTGGAAAATGAGAAAATCACACTGTAGGACCCAGAATTACGAAAAAAATTGAAAAACGTGGAAAATGAGAAAATCATACTGCAGGACCCAGAATATGCCGAGAAACCCTGAAAATCATGAAAATTAAAAATTCACACTGTCAGACACATAATATGGCGAGAAACCATGAAAGAAGTGGAAAATTAAAAATTCACACTGTATTACCCAGAATATGGCGAGACATACTGAAAAACGTGGAAAATTAAAAATTCACACTGAAGGACCCGGGATATGGCCAGGAAACCTGAAAAACGAGGAAAATTCAAAACTCACTTGGTAGGAACCAGAATAAGGCAAGAAAACCTGAAAAACGTGGAAATGAGAAAATCAAACTGTAGGACCCAGAATATGACAAAGAAAAACCTGAAAAAATTACAAAATTAAAAATTCACACTGAAAGACCCCGAATATGGTGAGAAAACCTGAAAAGGTGGAAAATGAGAATAATCACACTGTAGGACACAGAATGGAAAAAAAAAAAAAAAACAAACCATGAAAAATGTCGAAAACGAGAAAATCACACTGTAGGACCCAGAATATGATGAAAAAAACTGGAAAACGTGGAAAATTAAAAATGCACGCTGTAGGACCCAAAATATGCCGAGAAACCCTGAAAAACGAGAAAATTAAAAATTCACACTGAAGGACCTGGAATACAGTAAGGTAACCTGAAAAACGTGGAAATGAGAAAATCACAATTTAGGACCCAGAATATGACGAAAAAAACTGAAACACGTGGAAAATGAAAAATACACGCTGTAGGACACAGAATATGTCGAGAAACCCTGAAAAAATTAGAAAATTAAAAACTCACACTGAAGGACCCCAAATATGGCGAGAGAACCTGAAAAAACTAGAAAATTAAAAATTCACACTGAAGGACTTGGAATATGGCGATAAAACCTGAAAAACGAGGAAAATTAAAAAATCACACTGAAGGACCCCAAATATAGTGAGAAAATCTGAAAAAGCTGGAAAATGAGAATAATCACACTGTAGGACACAGAATGGCAAAAAAAAAAAAAACTTGAAAAACGTCGAAAATGAGAAAATCACTCTGTAGGACACAGAATATGGCAAGAAACCCTGAGAAATGTGGAAAATTAAAAATACACTCTGTAGCACCCAGAATATGGCAAAAAACCCTCAAAAAAGTAGAAAATTAAAAACTCACACTGAAGGACCCCGAATATGGCGAGAAAAACAGAAAAAGGTGGAAAGTGAAAATAATCACACTGTATTACCCAGAATTACGAAAAAAACATGAAAAATTCGAAAATGAGAAAATCACACTGTAGGACCCAGAATATGGGTAGAAATCCTGAGAAACGTGGAAAATAAAAAATACACTCTGTAGCACCCAGAATATGGCAAGAAACCCTCAAAAAAGTAGAAAATTAAAAACTCACACTGAAGGACCCCGAATATGGCGAGAAAACATAAAAAGGTAGAAAATGAGAATAAACACAATGTATTAACCAGAATTACAAAAACATGAAAAACATCGAAAATGAGAAAATCACACTTGTAGGACCCAGAAATATGAAAAAACTTGAAAAACGTGGAAAATGAGAAAATCACACTGCAGAAACCAGAATATGCTGAACAACCATGAAAAACCTGAAAATTAAAAATTCACACTGTTGGACACAGAATATGGTGAGAAACCATGAAAAGACTGGACAATTAAAAATTCACACTTTATTACCGAGATATGGAGAGAAATACTAAAAACCGTGGAAAAAAATTCACACTGAAGGACCTGGAATACGACAGGACCTGGAATACGGCAAGAGACCCTGAAATACATGGAAATGAGAAAATCACACAGTAGGACCCAGAATATGACGAAAAAACCTGAAAAAGGTAAAATATTAAAATATCACACGGAAGGACCCGGAATATGGCGAAAAACCTGAAAAACGAGGAAGATAAAAAACTAACACTGAAGGACACAGAATATGGCGAGAAAACCTGAAAAGAGTAGAAAATTAAAAATTCACACCGAAAGACCCCGAATATGATGAGAAAACCTGAAAAAGGTGGAAAATGAGAATAATCACACTGTAGGACCCAGATTATGAACAGAAACCCTGAAAACGTGGAAAATTAAAAGTACATGCTGTAGGACCCAGAATATGGCGAGAAAACCTGAAAAGAGTAGAAAATTAAAAATTCACACTGAAAGACCCCGAATATGATGAGAAAACCTGAAAAAGTTGGAAAATGAGAATAATCACACTGTAGGACCCAGATTATGCCCAGAAACCCTGAAAACGTGGAAAATTAAAAATACATGCTGTAGGACCCAGAATATGCCAAGAAACCCTGAAAAAGGTTGAAAATTACAAACTCACACTGTAGGACCCCAAATATGGTGAGAAACCCTCCAAAAGGTGGAAAATGAGAAAATCCCACTGCAGCACCCCAGAATATGCCGAGAAAATGTGAAAAACGTGAAAATTAAAAATTCACACTAACGGACCCAGAATATGGCGTGAAACAATTAATAAAAAAGTACAAAATTAAAAACTCACAGTGAAGGAGCCCAAACATGGCGAGAAAACCTGAAAAAGGTGGAAAATGAGAAAATCACACTGTAGGACCCAGAATTACGAAAAAAATTGAAAAAATGTGGAAAATGAGAAAATCACATGCAGGGCCCAGAATATTTCGAGAAACACTGAAAAACGTGAAAATTAAAAATTCACACTGTTGGACACAGAATATGGCGAGAAACCATGAAAAAAGTGGATAATTAAAATTCACACTGCAGGACACAGAATATGCCAAGAAACCCTGAAAACGTGGAAAATTAAAAATTAACACTGAAGGACCTGGAATATGGCAAGAAAACCTGAAAAACGTGGAAATGAGAAAAATCACAGTGTAGGACCCAGAATATGAAGAAAAAACCTGTAAAACGTGAAAAATTAAAAATTCACACTGAAGAACCCAGAATATTGCGAGAAAATCTGAAAAACGTGGAAAATGAAAAATACACACTGTAGGACCCAGAACATGGCAAGAAACCCTGAAAGAGTAGAAAATTAAAAACTCACACTGAAGGACCCCAAATATGGCAAGAAACCCTGAAAAAAGTAGAAAATTACAAACTGACACTGAAGAACCCCAATTATGGCGAGAAAACCTGAAAAAGGTGGAAAATGAGAAAATCACACTGTAGGACCCAGAATTACGAAAAAACTTGAAAATATCGAAAATGAGAAAATCACACTGTAGGACCCAGAATATGCCAAGAAACCCTGAAAACGTGAAAAATTAAAAATACAACGTTTAGGACCCAGAATACGGCGAGAAACCCTGAAAAAAGTAGAAAATTACAAACTCACACTGAAGGACCCGAAAAATGGTCTGAAAGGTTGAAAAAGGTGGAAAATGAGAAAATCACACTGTAGGACCCAGAATTACGAAAAAAATTGAAAAACGTGGAAAATGAGAAAATCATACTGCAGGACCCAGAATATGCCGAGAAACCCTGAAAATCATGAAAATTAAAAATTCACACTGTCAGACACATAATATGGCGAGAAACCATGAAAGAAGTGGAAAATTAAAAATTCACACTGTATTACCCAGAATATGGCGAGACATACTGAAAAACGTGGAAAATTAAAAATTCACACTGAAGGACCCGGGATATGGCCAGGAAACCTGAAAAACGAGGAAAATTCAAAACTCACATGGTAGGAACCAGAATAAGGCAAGAAAACCTGAAAAACGTGGAAATGAGAAAATTAAACTGTAGGGCCCAGAATATGACAAAGAAAAACCTGAAAAAATTACAAAATTAAAAATTCACACTGAAAGACCCCGAATATGGTGAGAAAACCTGAAAAGGTGGAAAATGAGAATAATCACACTGTAGGACACAGAATGGAAAAAAAAAAAAAAACCATGAAAAATGTCGAAAATGAGAAAATCACACTGTAGGACCCAGAATATGACGAAAAAAACTGGAAAACGTGGAAAATTAAAAATGCACGCTGTAGGACCCAAAATATGCCGAGAAACCCTGAAAAACGTGAAAATTAAAAATTCACACTGAAGGACCTGGAATACAGTAAGATAACCTGAAAAACGTGGAAATGAGAAAATCACAATTTAGGACCCAGAATATGACGAAAAAAACTGAAACACGTGGAAAATGAAAAATACACGCTGTAGGACACAGAATATGTCGAGAAACCCTGAAAAATTAGAAAATTAAAAACTCACACTGAAGGACCCCAAATATGGCGAGAGAACCTGAAAAAACTAGAAAATTAAAAATTCACACTGAAGGACTTGGAATATGGCTATAAAACCTGAAAAACGAGGAAAATTAAAAAATCACACTGAAGGACCCCAAATATAGTGAGAAAACCTGAAAAAGCTGGAAAATGAGAATAATCACACTGTAGGACCCAGAATTGTGAAAAACCTTGAAAAACGTCAAAAATGAGAAAATCACACTGTAGGACCCAGAATATGGGGAGAAATCCTGAGAAACGTGGAAAATAAAAAATACACTCTGTAGCACCCAGAATATGGCAAGAAACCCTCAAAAAAGTAGAAAATTAAAAACTCACACTGAAGGACCCCTAATATGGCGAGAAAACATGAAAAAGGTAGAAAATGAGAATAAACACAATGTATTAACCAGAATTACAAAAACATGAAAAACATCGAAAATGAGAAAATCACACTTGTAGGACCCAGAAATATGAAAAAACTTGAAAAACGTGGAAAATGAGAAAATCACACTGCAGAAACCAGAATATGCTGAACAACCATGAAAAACCTGAAAATTAAAAATTCACACTGTTGGACACAGAATATGGTGAGAAACCATGAAAAGACTGGACAATTAAAAATTCACACTTTATTACCGAGATATGGAGAGAAATACTGAAAACCGTGGAAAAAAATTCACACTGAAGGACCTGGAATACGACAGGACCTGGAATACGGCAAGAGACCCTGAAATACATGGAAATGAGAAAATCACACAGTAGGACCCAGAATATGACGAAAAAACCTGAAAAAGGTAAAATATTAAAATATCACACGGAAGGACCCGGAATATGGCGAAAAACCTGAAAAAGGAGGAAGATAAAAAACTAACACTGAAGGACACAGAATATGGCGAGAAAACCTGAAAAGAGTAGAAAATTAAAAATTCACACTGAAAGACCCCGAATATGATGAGAAAACCTGAAAAAGGTGGAAAATGAGAATAATCACACTGTAGGACCCAGAATTGTGAAAAAACTTGAAAAACGTCAAAAATGAGAAAATCACACTGTAGGACCCAGAATATGGGGAGAAATCCTGAGAAACGTGGAAAATAAAAAATACACTCTGTAGCACCCAGAATATGGCAAGAAACCCTCAAAAAAGTAGAAAATTAAAAACTCACACTGAAGGACCCCTAATATGGCGAGAAAACATGAAAAAGGTAGAAAATGAGAATAAACACAATGTATTAACCAGAATTACAAAAACATGAAAAACATCGAAAATGAGAAAATCACACTTGTAGGACCCAGAAATATGAAAAAACTTGAAAAACGTGGAAAATGAGAAAATCACACTGCAGAAACCAGAATATGCTGAACAACCATGAAAAACCTGAAAATTAAAAATTCACACTGTTGGACACAGAATATGGTGAGAAACCATGAAAAGACTGGACAATTAAAAATTCACACTTTATTACCGAGATATGGAGAGAAATACTGAAAACCGTGGAAAAAAATTCACACTGAAGGACCTGGAATACGACAGGACCTGGAATACGGCAAGAGACCCTGAAATACATGGAAATGAGAAAATCACACAGTAGGACCCAGAATATGACGAAAAAACCTGAAAAAGGTAAAATATTAAAATATCACACGGAAGGACCCGGAATATGGCGAAAAACCTGAAAAACGAGGAAGATAAAAAACTAACACTGAAGGACACAGAATATGGCGAGAAAACCTGAAAAGAGTAGAAAATTAAAAATTCACACTGAAAGACCCCGAATATGATGAGAAAACCTGAAAAAGGTGGAAAATGAGAATAATCACACTGTAGGACCCAGATTATGACCAGAAACCCTGAAAACGTGGAAAATTAAAAGTACATGCTGTAGGACCCAGAATATGGCGAGAAAACCTGAAAAGAGTAGAAAATTAAAAATTCACACTGAAAGACCCCGAATATGATGAGAAAAACTGAAAAAGGTGGAAAATGAGAATAATCACACTGTAGGACCCAGATTATGCCCAGAAACCCTGAAAACCTGGAAAATTAAAAATACATGCTGTATAACCCAGAATATGCCAAGAAACCCTGAAAAAGGTTGAAAATTACAAACTCACACTGTAGGACCCCAAATATGGTGAGAAACCCTCCAAAAGGTGGAAAATGAGAAAATCCCACTGCAGCACCCAGAATATGCCGAGAAAATGTGAAAAACGTGAAAATTAAAAATTCACACTAACGGACCCAGAATATGGCGAGAAACAATTAATAAAAAAGTACAAAATTAAAAACTCACAGTGAAGGAGCCCAAACATGGCGAGAAAACCTGAAAAAGGTGGAAAATGAGAAAATCACACTGTAGGACCCAGAATTACGAAAAAAATTGAAAAAATGTGGAAAATGAGAAAATCACATGCAGGGCCCAGAATATTTCGAGAAACACTGAAAAACGTGAAAATTAAAAATTCACACTGTTGGACACAGAATATGGCGAGAAACCATGAAAAAAGTGGATAATTAAAATTCACACTGCAGGACACAGAATATGCCAAGAAACCCTGAAAACGTGGAGAATTAAAAATTAACACTGAAGGACCTGGAATATGGCAAGAAAACCTGAAAAACGTGGAAATGAGAAAAATCACAGTGTAGGACCCAGAATATGAAGAAAAAACCTGTAAAACGTGAAAAATTAAAAATTCACACTGAAGAACCCAGAATATTGCGAGAAAATCTGAAAAACGTGGAAAATGAAAAATACACACTGTAGGACCCAGAACATGGCAAGAAACCCTGAAAGAGTAGAAAATTAAAAACTCACACTGAAGGACCCCAAATATGGCAAGAAACCCTGAAAAAAGTAGAAAATTACAAACTGACACTGAAGAACCCCAATTATGGCGAGAAAACCTGAAAAAGGTGGAAAATGAGAAAATCACACTGTAGGACCCAGAATTACGAAAAAACTTGAAAATATCGAAAATGAGAAAATCACACTGTAGGACCCAGAATATGCCAAGAAACCCTGAAAACGTGAAAAATTAAAAATACAACGTTTAGGACCCAGAATACGGCGAGAAACCCTGAAAAAAGTAGAAAATTACAAACTCACACTGAAGGACCCGAAAAATGGTCTGAAAGGTTGAAAAAGGTGGAAAATGAGAAAATCACACTGTAGGACCCAGAATTAGGAAAAAAATTGAAAAACGTGGAAAATGAGAAAATCATACTGCAGGACCCAGAATATGCCGAGAAACCCTGAAAATCATGAAAATTAAAAATTCACACTGTCAGACACATAATATGGCGAGAAACCATGAAAGAAGTGGAAAATTAAAAATTCACACTGTATTACCCAGAATATGGCGAGACATACTGAAAAACGTGGAAAATTAAAAATTCACACTGAAGGACCCGGGATATGGCCAGGAAACCTGAAAAACGAGGAAAATTCAAAACTCACTTGGTAGGAACCAGAATAAGGCAAGAAAACCTGAAAAAGGTGGAAATGAGAAAATCAAACTGTAGGACCCAGAATATGACAAAGAAAAACCTGAAAAAATTACAAAATTAAAAATTCACACTGAAAGACCCCGAATATGGTGAGAAAACCTGAAAAGGTGGAAAATGAGAATAATCACACTGTAGGACACAGAATGGAAAAAAAAAAAAAAACCATGAAAAATGTCGAAAATGAGAAAATCACACTGTAGGACCCAGAATATGACGAAAAAACCTGGAAAATGTGGAAAATTAAAAATGCACGCTGTAGGACCCAAAATATGCCGAGAAACCCTGAAAAACGTGAAAATTAAAAATTCACACTGAAGGAACTGGAATACAGTAAGATAACCTGAAAAACGTGGAAATGAGAAAATCACAATTTAGGACCCAGAATATGACGAAAAAAACTGAAACACGTGGAAAATGAAAAATACACGCTGTAGGACACAGAATATGTCAAGAAACCCTGAAAAATTAGAAAATTAAAAACTCACACTGAAGGACCCCAAATATGGCGAGAGAACCTGAAAAAACTAGAAAATTAAAAATTCATACTGAAGGACTTGGAATATGGCGATAAAACCTGAAAAACGAGGAAAATTAAAAAATCATACTGAAGGACCCCAAATATAGTGAGAAAATCTGAAAAAGCTGGAAAATGAGAATAATCACACTGTAGGACCCAGAATTGTGAAAAAAATTGAAAAACGTCAAAAATGAGAAAATCACACTGTAGGACACAGAATATGGCAAGAAACCCTGAGAAATGTGGAAAATTAAAAATACACTCTGTAGCACCCAGAATATGGCAAAAAACCCTCAAAAAAGTAGAAAATTAAAAACTCACACTGAAGGACCCCGTATATGGCGAGAAAAACAGAAAAAGGTGGAAAGTGAAAATAATCACACTGTATTACCCAGAATTACGAAAAAACATGAAAAAAATCGAAAATGAGAAAAATCACACTGTAGGACCCAGAATATGGGGAGAAATCCTGAGAAATGTGGAAAATAAAAAATACACTCTGTAGCACCCAGAATATGGCAAGAAA